>NC_056742.1:45101222-45193722 GCF_019279795.1 Protopterus annectens
TAACATATGTGCACGGTTGTTAATATAGTTGGCATACTGCTGTAACAGAGTATACATGTTGCTAGGTACACACACATACCCTGTAACACACATGTGATTGCGGGCATGGTACAGGCATCATTACACACACATCAGACATACATACAACACACAAATATATGCCGACACAGATGAGCATTACCTGTGTACCTTATAGTACTGTGTGCCCCTACTTACAGATACCTATGCCTGAGGTATGTAATCTGTGCAGACTACAGGAAACACACAGGACAGTGTTACCAGGGATTGTGAACATACACCATACTGTGCTATTTAGGCCTATAGCTTCAGGTAGTACAACAGTTCATATGTGAGCTGGATTCACCAGCAGTACCACTTACTGAGCATACATGTATTGCTTCAGACTACAATGGGACACCACAGCCGTACACAAGGAACTATGTCACAACATATGCCATCCTACTATGCTGCATCCCAATAACTGACACAGCTTTCTCTGGCCTCACACCTGGGACACACACTACCATGACAGACACAACCTCACACTAAGCTAACACACCTTTACAAACCTTGCACACCGACACTGTCACACTCATTCCACCTCACATAGCAGGTATTGCACTGAGTACATGTGTGTGTGCATTGTGTCATAGGTAGGTAATACGCTATTGGCCCTAGGGCCTAGAGCAGCCTAGACATATGCTATCCTGCCCTTTGACACACATGTAATGTGATTTCACTTGCTCCTGTCAACCGGATACACAGAGGTGACTCCCAGGGCATATTACCAATCTCCAAATCAATCATCAGGGGTATGTATGACATCTGCTAATGAGGAGCCTTGTTTGTTAATGCTGGGTGGTTCAGTCCAGAGTATGGCAAATTTGTGGATAGGAACCTGTACCTCCAGCATGTGCTGTTTAGTGAGGTGACAAGGATTAGGGCCCTAGGTCATGTAGCCCGGAGGGATTGTGAGGTGTTGTCATGGTGGATGACCGACTGTTATGGGTGTGACATTCCTCTGTATACCCGGCAGTGGTAACCTCTGCGTGGACGGTATGCAACGCACTCTAGCTGTAGTCTTGTGAGTTAGTCTGCATAGGGCATGTGTTTGAGGGCAGCATTACTCTTTGTTAGGTATGTCTGTGGCCTTTCCACTTGCTGTAGTTGTCATGTGAGGAACATACCACATGGGGCATTGTGATGAGTAGAGGGGAACACCGACCTATATTTCCCTAGATGACACACCTTTTTTGATGACACGTACCACGTAGACAGATCACAAGACTACTGTGGCACTGTGATTATCAAAGGGGAGCCTACTGTCCACCTGTGTCCCATGTTCCCTTCTGACACCTCCAGTGTTAGGCAGGCTACCACCTATGTGGTAGTTACTGCATAAGTTGCTTTGGAATGGGGTATGGCACTGCAGTTTCAACACTGGTGTTCAGTCCATGCCTTGGACAACAGGCACCTGTTGCAGTACATATGACCCCGTGTCTCACTCTCTCTCTCTTGATATATATATATTTATTTATTTATTTATTTTACATTTGTTGACCGGGCTAGTCTAGCTGGATATATGTCCATTTTCAGTAGAGGCCCGGGGAGAAAAGCTCCACACAAAACATAAAAGAACAGACTTGTTAATAAAAACTTACAATAAAATAGAAATAAACATCAACTTGTTAATAAAATCAACATATGTTCTGGAACTCAAACAGTTAGAGATCATACATAAGTTAGATCAGATTCACAATAATTTTACCTAGCACATAAAAGGATGTACAATGTCGCAATTGCAATAGTGAATAAAGGTTTAAGCTCGGAGGGGTAGAGAAGTAGAAGGAAAAAGTGAGATAAATAATAGTGATGGGACAGGAGTCAGGATTGAGAGAGACAGTTAAGAGGAGGTGAGAGAGAAAAGTAGGACAGCAGGGGTGAAGAAGTAGGGTAGCAGCTAAATATTAAGCAAACAGAAGGGTTAAAGGTACAGAGTGGATGGGGTGAGGGAAGATTACCCTGGAGTAGTACAGGAACAAAGCCAGTGGTTATGGAAGTACAGTTTGATTTGTTTTTTGAAGCGAGGTAGAGATGAGATTGAAGTTAAGTCTTTAGGCAGCAAATTCCATGCCCTACCAACAGTGTTTGTGAAAAGGAGTCCCAGCTACGTTATGGGCCTGTATGGGTTTGGGCATAAGTTTGCCGGACGACGGAGGAGAGGTGAGATTGTTATAAGGGAGTATAAGTTGTGATAGAATAGGAGTGTTATTAGGTTGGTACAGTAGTTTGTGGGCTATTGTGAGTTGTGAGATAGTGAGATAGTTTTGTAGTTCCAGCCAGCCTAAGTGTTTCAGATTAAGGCAGTGATGGGTTCTAAAAGGTTTACTAGTGGCGAGGCGGGCAATGTTATTGTAGCAGGTTGCTAGTTTGTTAAGGTTAGTTTTCTTGAGGTTGGTGAAGATAGGAGAGGCATAAAAGAGAGTAGATATAAGATGGGTGTGAGCAATAGTAGCTCTAGAAGAAGGTGAGAAATGGTTTAATGCGGTATAAAGACCCTATTTTTCTGTTAACTGATTTGATAGTATTGTTTATATGTTGGTCAAATGAGAGATTGTTATCAATGGTTATTCCTAACAGTTTAGTTGTAGTATCAGGAGAGATAACAGTGTTGTTGTTTGAAGAGATGGTGAAGTTTAGTGGAGGGGTGCGAGTGGTGGGGGTAAAGAGGAGAAGTTTGGTTTTTAGCTAAGAAGAAGGTACCGTCTAGAGAACCATGTTTCTACTGTGTTGAACATAGTTTGAGTTAATGATCTGAGATCTGGAGAGGAGGATGCTGAGCAAATGATGGTGGAATCATCAGCATATTGAATGCAGGTAGCTTGAGGAATTACAGAGTGGAGATCATTTATATAGAGGGAGAAGAGGAGAGGATCAAGAATGGAGCCCTGAGGGACTCCAATAGTAATGGGCAGTAAGGAGATGTGGTTTTCCCACAGAATGGCTTGTTGTCTGTTACTGAGGTATGATGTAAACCATTTGATGGCAAGGCTGTCAAATGAGAGTGATTCAAGAATATTTATTAAAGAGTGGTTGACCATGTCAAAAGCTTTGGAGAGGTCAATAAATAGGGCAGAAGAGAGAAGATTATTGTTGCGATTGTTGTTAATGGTATCTACAAAGGAAAGGAGGGCAGTGGTGGTGCTATGGTGAGGTCTAAAGCCATGCTGACAGTTAGCTATAATATTGTGAAGAGAGAGGTATTGTAGAAGTTGTTGATGAATACATTTCTCCATAAGTTTTGCTAAAGGAGAGAAGAGCAATAGGTCTAAAGTTGGAATAGTCAATAGAGTCACCACCTTTGTGTAGTGGGATAATATGAGAGATTTTCCAGATGTCAGGGATGGTTCCTTCTTCGATGGTCCTGTTTATAAGTATAGTGATTGGGTAAGCTATTTCTTTGGCTGCCTTTTGAAGAAAAAGGGAAGGGAGTTTGTCAGCAGAGGGGGTACAAGGTTTTAGTTTGTGAATAAGTTTATAGATGAAAGAGGTAGGAATAGGTTGTAGAGTGAAATTATAAGAAGAGTTTACTAGATTATTTGGAGGATAGAAGTTATTATTGTTTAGTTGTCTAGCTAGAGTTTGAATTGTTTCAGTAAAGAATGAATTAAAAGTGTTTGCAGTTTGGAGAGGGGTGTTTGGGTCAGCATTTAGTGGGGAATAAATAAAATAAATATAAAATATTTGCATTTAGTGGGGAATAAATAAAATAAAATATATATATATAAAATATAAAATAAATATATATATATATATATATATACATATATATATATATATATATATATATATATATATATATATATATATATATATATATCTACACACACACACACACACACACACACACACACACACACACACACACACACACACACACACATATATATATATATATATATATATATATATATATATATACACAAACATACATCTAAACATCCATTGCTGTACAAATAGCTGCACATATAGGCACATATACTGGCCACCTTTCATGGTGGGGATGTCAGTTATGCAACAGTTGTGAGACATACGGTTATGTAATACTATTGCACAATGTTGTGCAGAATGCATTCTGCTGTCCTCAGGCCGTATAGCTGTAGCAGGCCTCACTGCCTGTAGCTCAGTCCCACAGTGTTTAATCACCACATGACATATACCAGCACTGCTTGCTGTCTACAATGCCACACACTACCACCTACTTACATATGTGCACATAGCAGCTTTCAACAACATACATATGCCCAGCCTTCACTAACAGTTGCCCTATGCCTTGCCCTATGCAAATGTGCATGTACCTATAGATACGGACTGTTGCCACATATGGATGATTCACAGTATGTAGAGTACCCTTCAGACACATAATTCAGATGTCAGCAAATACATATCTGTAGCATACCTTACCTTTGTATTCCCCACCTCCGTCTGTTGTAGGTTTATTGTTTTTTTTTGTTTTTTTTTGGTTTTGGTTTCCTCTGTGTGTTGGTCTTTCTTTTCAGTGTCTGTCTCCTACTGCCTGTTTGTATCCGTCTGTCTGTCTCTCTCTGTCTGTCTCTCTCGCTTGCGCTCTCTCTCTCTCTCCCAGTTGGTGCAATGATATTATTGCATGTGTGGACAGCAGATACAGGCTGCTTTTCTAGGTATCGGCACATGTGCATGTGATGGCATCTGCACCAATTGGTGCCCACCATTTAGTAATTGCATGCAGCCTGCTGTGTGGTAATTGCAGTTCTCACTGTGATTTCAGGACACTGCTATAAAATGATAGGTTAGGTAGGCGTAGCCCTTTCAGTTTTGCAATGTGGGGACCATGCTTGTTTGCTGTGGACACAGTTGTCTCAGTCAGAAGGTTGGTATATGTCTCATATCTGCAGCTGGGTTGTAGCCATTGGAATGTATGTTCTACTGACACCTGACTGTTTCTTCTTTCAGTACACTCTTCTCAGTGTGTAGGTTTACTCACACCTCCTAATGCTACCACTGGAGACATGGGAGTATGTACTTTCTTTTCGAATTAGAGAATTAACTGGCATACAACAGTAGTTATTGCAATGTATTCCTATGGCTTTCCTATTTTCCCTTTTCATTCACTCATTGTAATGCATGTTATATTTCTTTCAGCACCAAGTTATTGTATATCTGCTGTGGCTTAGTGATACACCATGCAGACTGGTGAGTCCAAGGTCTGGGGTGTGAGACTGGCAAGGGTATTTTATTTTGCTGCTGAGCAGTACAAGGGCCCTGTCATACAGAGTGAATAAGCCACTTTTAAGCAGTTGTAAGCGGGTTTGCGTGGGTTTGCGCGACACTTAGCGATGCTAAGCTAAGCTTAGCTTAGTTTATTTTATTTTAGCTTTACTAAGATAAGCTTGGCTTAGCTTATCATATCTTAGCAATGCTAAGCTAAGCGCACACATGCGCACACTGGTGGAAACCCGCTTACTACTGTTTACAAGTGCTCACTCCGGCTAACACCTGCGCTCATTTCTTTGACAGAAAAGTAAATGGGGAGATAGGAATGTGGTGATAAATGGTGCACAAAGAGAGAAAAACAGTAGGGAAACCAGCTTGGGATGTACAAGATGGGTGTGGAGAAGGTCCATAGCTGCCCATTTCTTTACCAGCAACAGCTGTGCATATGCAATACATTAGGAGGGATATTTGAAAACTTCCACCCCTGAGAGAGGGGTGAGGACAACTAAGTATGTTGTACTACCAATTATGAATATCAGGCACATGCACTGTTTGTGAACTGCTATACTGTCATTAGTACGTTACTCACATCTGAACAGTTTGTGGTTTGTTTGTGTTGACATTGGCACAGACTGCTCAGGACAACTGGACATAATTCACTACTGTGTATGCCTACCTACACCCATGTTTGTGCCTGACTACATGGGTATATAGTACCTTTGGGTAGGGGTGCAGATCTGCAGAGTGCATTATTTATTATCGTGTGATGTTTATCTTGCTGAACATGCAGAGTTGCTGTGTACCTGTAAGTCTATAAAGGCTAGTCTGAGTAGCTCCCACCTGTGGACATATCCAGATGGTAGTCAGAGGTTAGCCTAGTATTCATTGACTGTGCACCACACCAGTCTTTTCAGCACCTGAACAATGGCATTGCCACAGGTGGTTGCTAGCAGTACATGGCTACATATTTTGATATTTCTGTGTTGTACTCCTACATAAGGGCATGCTTGTGGAATTCATTCTACAGCTATTCGCAGAGTGTGTAACAGCAGACAGGCTGATATGCCTGTGTGTTTCTGACTCTTCCAGGCCTCAGATACTCATACTCTCAGGTATATATTTGAACAGCCTCAGGGAAAGGTACATATCAGTGGGATACACCTGTGATATATTTCAGATATTTTGCAGTTGCGACTTTGGGGGATTCTGAGCATATGTATTACTACACCTTTTCTGATGTGCAAGCAGTGTCTACTCTCACTTATAAACATTTATCATTAAGTGGGATTCCCCACATTTCTGCCTACTGTTACTAAAATTCACAAGGAGTCTGAGGGGCACAGCTAACACCTGTTTTCAAATCAAGGACATCCCTGTAAACCAGTCACATTTGGGGGGTCTGGCCTCTGACCTATTCAAATATGCCAGTGTTTATCCTGTTCTGATACTGTGTGGGGTTTGTAAGGTGCTACTGTAACATATTCCCTACTAACATGGCTGGTTCTCTCTTCACAGTCATGCCATGCAATTCCACAACACTTGCTGGTTAAGGGCCACAGAACATGATTTGTGTTATGCCATTCCTATTCTCTCTTTACATTCACTCATTGTAATGCATGATATATTTCTTTTAGCACCAGGTTGTTGTATATCTGCTGTGGTATAGTGGTACTTCATGCAGATTGGTGAGCCCAAGGTCTGGGGTTTGAGACTGACAGGTGTATTTTATTTTGCTGCTGAGCAATGCAAGGACCCTGTCATATAGAGTGACTAAGGCACTTTTAAGCAATTGTAAGCGGGTTTGCACGGGTTTGTGTGACGTTTAGCTAAGCGCACACATGCGAACACTCGATTAATCCCGCTTACTACTGATTAAGAGTGCTTATTCCCGCTAACACCCACGCTAATTTATTTTAAAGAAAAGAAAATGGGGAGATAGGAAAGTGGTGAAAAGGGGGCACAGAGAGGGAAAGACAGTAGGGAAACAAGCTTGGGATGTGCAGGAAGGGTGTAGGGAAGGCCCATAGCTGCCCATTTCTTTAAGAGCAACAGCTGTGCATATGTTGAAAATTTGGAGTGAGATTTGAAACCTTCCACCTCTGAGAGAGGGGTGAGGCAACATAGTTTGTTGCACTGCCAATTAGAATTATCGGTGTACATGTCCAATGGACATGTGTGCAAAATGGGAAGCTATGTATGGGGCGTAATTTTTTTTCGGGTACAGATTGCCCTTTTTTTTTTCAGGTGAGAGTGGTAAGTAAGGTAGAGGAAGTAGTTATATGTGGGGAGGTAGGTTGGGGAGGTAAACAGACAAGACAAACAAGACGCATACAGGGGCGGAATTTGACATATGGGGTGGGTGAATACAATTGATGGGGAAGGTTGTTTGGAAATCGCAAGCCCATGAGCCCACAGATGGTAACAGTGGAACTGAGATCCCTACCCATGGGCAGTCACCACTGCACCTTCACAGCCCCAAGGGTGGCTGCGCTGGGGGCTGAGTAGGAAGGGCAGGCTCACCCGAGAGATGCATCACTCTCACCTCAAGCTGGTGTAGGGGATCAGCGACTGAACGCTGGATCTCCCTACGCACCACAGCCCGGACCCTTTAAAGGGTGACAGTTGGCCCTTCTCCGCCCACGCTTGCACAGGGGGGATGAGCCCCATCCCCTGCAGTGCTTCCACCTGAAGGTGGCACAGGACCAACAGAGGAGGGGAGCCTGGGCTGGGCACCAGAGCTGCTGGTGCCAGGTGCACTCGCCTGCTGAGGAGGGACAGGTGGGTCCGCTGGGACTGGCCTTCCCATACATTCTGTGATTAGGTGTGTTTAATTACAACATAAACAACAGCATTCCAGATTAGTTGTAACAGCATGCAGTAATATTCCCATTAACCCAACACACCAAGGTTCTAACAGTTGAACAGCAAGCATAACACATGCATATATTGAACAACAGTGGATATTCCAACAGCATGCAGGGATGTTTGGTAGCAACAGACCACCATGAATGTGGTGTTTGAACAGGGCACATGCATCAACATGAATGCAAATATTTATAAAACAATAGAACATATGTCACAACAAATATTTAAGATTACACATACCCATTGAGGTGTGGAATTGCATGGTTTATGCACAAACAGTAGGGTGTAGAAAAAACCCTCCATTAACATCTTATAAACACTTTTACTCTACACTACATTCCTAATGACTGCAGGTGTTTATTCTCTACATGTATTATTACACTTACCACCATACATTAGGTTGTCTAGTGGGTTTGACTAGTTCAATATATCTACTTGACCTATATCTGACATACTAACTGTCCAAGATGCAGATGTTACTGCTACATATTTCATGGTTGCATTTATATTTCTTTATCTACATATCTGGATGTTTTCACATGACATTTTCACTTCAGTTTGTACAGAACCCTGCATTTATTGAAGCACACTCACTTTTCTGGGGAACATATTAGCATGCTACTAGTGTGCAAGATTTACTTATGCATGCCAGCCATAACTGACTGTTGAGGACTGTATATATGTTTCACAGCTACTAGCACTTCCATCACCCACTTTATATGGGACTGCACAACTCTGGGTTGCCAGTACCTTTTCAAACAGTACTGTTTGTATAATGCAAGGGTACAACAACATTTCAGACTCTGTGACACAGACACACTCTGGGTTTTAGACCTTTAGTAATGACATTACACACTTTTCCACAGGCTCACTCCTTTATTTGTTTTAACGGTGTATAGGGCAGACATGTTCAAGACATATTATACCTTTATTAATAGGTCAGCACACTCTTTTTTCAGGCTCACTCACTTATTTTATTTGACAGTGCCTGCAGAGATATTATTCCAGACATATGTTACCTTTCTTAATAGGTTACTACACTCTTTTTCTGCCTCTCTGACGTTTTTATCTGCAGAGGACTTATTCAGGCAATTTTATGGCTGTATTATTGGACTACAACACTTTCTTTCATGCTCTCTCCCATATTTTATATAACAGTACATGCAGAATAATCACTAACCTGGCTGGTGGTGCAGCCTTAGCAGCCTATCAGCATAGGCTTGCTGATTCATAGCACGGTCACCTGCAGCTGTAAAGTAAAGGAAGGGATATTGAGACATACCTATCCATTATACATACTCCATTATCAATTCTTACATACTGCATTCCATGGCTACATACTCAATTGTGGGGCATCACGCATCCCACGGGCCTCCTGTATCCATTGGTTCAGGCGGTCCTGCTTTTGTCACTTCAGGTCTGCATGGTGGTGACGGACCTGCTCACCAGTCCGAGGAACACCTGTGGCACTGGTGAGGTCACGAGCTAACTGGTTCCAAGCCTCTGCCTTGTCCTCCGTCCCTTGGAACTGGCCCTGCAGGAGTCTTGACTCGTGATGGTGGACAAGGAGCCAAACCATGTATTTGGACTCCTCGATGTCCCAACGTTGCGCTTGGAAGTGTGTTCCCTCTCTGACACCAGACATTCTAACTGCAGATGTGAGCTACAATCAGTTATGGTGTGTATTCCTGCCTGTGGGGCTTAAATATGTCACATTTCCCGCACTTTTTTGTGATTGGCCGTTTTGTAAAATTCTCGGCTGACTGCAGACCTGCTTAGTAATGGTTAAACTATCATTCATAAGAATATGAATGTTAACAGTGGATGTTTCCCCTATGCTATCATGGCTTAGTGGCTCTGTACTTTGCTTCTGATGCACAGAGTCCTGGGGTCGAAACTTGTCATTCGTTTTATTTTCATACTGTCCAGACAGGCTAGGGGGTGTGGCTGCATTTAAGCAACTTTGCTCTAATTTGCTCCTCGGTGCCCCGGTTGGCGCGGCGCGCACTTCCGAGCAAACACATTGTGCTGGGTAAAGTTCCATTAAACTATTGGCAACTCTATTGCACTGGGTAAAGCGCTGTTAAACTGTGGGCACCTCTATTGCACTAGGTAAAGTGCTATTAAACTACGGGCGACTCTATTGCGCTGGGTGAAGCGCTGCTTAACTGCAGGCAATTTTATATCAGGATTCTTTAAAATATTTGTTTTCTTCACTGATACATTGGCCATTTCACTGCTATTTAGCAATGTTTAAACATATTTGTCAGGTATTATTTCATATACTGATTTAAAACATAAATACGAAGGGGAGTGGTGGGACTCGAACCGTGAATGCCTCTTCTTTGTGCGAACGGTCTACCATTATGCTATTGCAATTTGGTGTGATTTGCATAAACATTCTTTCTTATGCTCTTCCATGTCTGAATTGCTAACTGCAGCTAAGCAGTGGGCACACCTGCGCACACATGCGCAAATACGGGCAGCTATTTTGAGAATTTAAATAAATATATTTTATATTTTGCGTTTTAGAACTATTATAGGGGTTTACAATATCAGGGAGTGTAGTGTTGGGTGCAGGGACATTTGAGCGGACTCTCTCTTGTGTGTGTGCTTTTTTTACTTTTGAAACACTTGCAGGGGCATGGACATTTAGACTGCTAGGCAGTCCGACACGCCCCCTGCTTTCTTACACGGTCCGTGTAAGACTTAAGGTTGAGTCAGCGTGCCCTCATGAATATTCATGGCACGCTGACGTCATACCGTTCAACTGCAGCCTCTGAGTAAGACTTAATAAGTCTTACATGGAGGATTCGTGAATCCAGGGGCCTGTGTTTTATTTAGGCACCCTCCCCAACAAAAAAGGAAGAAAAGTAATGCATTCATTAGCCGTATCATTTGCAGGACAAAACTGCCATTTTAATTTTATGAATTGTCATGCACTTGTGACTCCATTGTTTAGTCTGTTCACTTCAGTGTGGAATGGTTGAAATTTTCAGTTCCTGTCTGAGCAGAAGGATTAGCCCAGAGGGTAACATTGAATTGTTGCATTTGTTTAATGTATGGCTGAGTCAATTGCATTGAATACTAGACACTCTTTATAATTAATACTACAAGCTCTATATTTCACTTTTATCAGCTACTACCAATCTTTAAATAGTTTATCATATTTCCCCACACTTTTCTACTACAGTATTTTACCACAAGGCTACTTTTAGTTATCTACCCTTGCCCCATAAGAGACCAGTCCTTTTCATTCACCCCACACCTTGACAGTAAAACCCTGTTGCTTTTCATTCATAGCCATTAGAACATGAATTGGTTTAATTAATGGTTATTTTCCACTAAATTTTATATATTTTCTAATCCACCACACCAAAACAGGAAAGATTTACAGTGGTGTTCAGCTACTCCCTACATCCTAAAATGCCCTCAGAAAGATAAGCCTCTTAAGATATACCATTGACAGAATAGCATTAATACTAGCTTCCAGCTTTTATTGTCCAGAAATCCACAACTGAAGAGAGAGACTTTTTTTTACTCACGTTCCTTTGCATGCCATTTTATTGAGTATGTTTTAATACTTTATCAAGTGGGACAGTGCAGTATGATGGGATGACAGAATGGCTAAGATGCATAAACAGGCCGTTGAAGCTGTACTACAAATAGTCAGTGTCACACTGCTGAACTACAAAAGATTGTGCATAATTGTTTCAACCTCAGCTAATGGCAAATAACTAAAACATTTCATTTTTCAGGGTGCAAGCTATGCCTGCAGATTTCACACCACCTGAAAAATTATATCTATCTGTATATATAAAAAAAAAAAAAATATATATCTATATATATATATATATATATATATATATCTATATATATATATATATATATATATATATATATATATATATATATATATATATATACACTCCAAGATCATACTGCAATGGCGAAAAGGCAAATTGCCAGACCCCTACTGTTCTCCCATCTCATGCAGAAAATAAAGCTGGCATTGTACAATAAGCTGATTTTTGATCAGTAGTACCAGCTTTTTCCACCTGTTTAAATGAATTCTGGACTTTACAATATCATAATAAAGGAAGTGCAGGCACCGGGTCCCCAGTCCCCCTCATGGAATTGCATGGGATGGCCTTGTCCACATACAAAAACCTTTTTACGTGTCAATACAAAATGTTCTTACAAAACTGTGTTGTGACATAAATTTTAGTTTTCTCAGGTTTTACTGCTGAATATATAAGGTTGATGTATATACATAGATATGAATGTGACTTATTGATATGTAAAAAATCAATTTGCATTCACTATAAAATGCAAAGTGAGTTTTCCTTTTGTTTCTTGACTATAGCAAACATTACATTTTAAGATGTCAATTTCATGAGCAGGTATGCAGCTCTAATGTAGTCCTTTGACAGAAGTCAGCTTTTGCTGTAATGGACTGTGGAGGTGTTGCTACATTTGAAAAGGTAATTATAGCACCTCAGTAAGTTTGGCTATATTTCACTGAAACAGTACCATATATTTAGAAAAAAAAACAGTGCATTTATCTTCAATGGCTGTTCTGTTTCCTAGCCTATACCAAAACTATTGGCTACTACAAGCAATGGAGTATATTAGCCAGTGGAGGGTTTGCCAGTAACAATGTTCAATAAGATGAGGTAGGCCTCCAACGATAATTACAAAATTTGGACACATTAGAAAGAGATATAGCCTCTCAAATGGATATGTAAAGAACTAGGAAAAGAAAGCACCAGTGAGCTTGTGGTGAGGGCAGCCACTCAGTGATATAGATGTAAGCTGAATTCTGTTTGAGGCACAGAGACTGCTTAGATGAACATCTACTTATATTACTTGACCAAAATCCAAAGAAATAAAGCAAGGAGTCCACCATCATAAGTTTTAATATTGCAAACAGTAAAACAGAGTAAAATGCAAAGCTTTCGAGCAAATCTCTTTTTCAATGCATGGTCATTGCGAACAGGGAAGTGTCCATGGCATGCAAATCACCTCATAAGTAGGTAAATTGCATGAAAATGAGGGCTGGAGTGATCCAGTAAACAGACAGGTAGTCCCAAAGACCCTGTGTTGGTGTCCGAAGTGTACATGGAAAAATTTTTGTGTACATGAAATTAAAAATTGAACAGGGGCTGTAAAAAACAAGTTAAAATGTCAGAAATAGCATAGCAGATGCAGATATGTACAAAACTATGCCTTGTGTATCCAAAAAGTAATGGAAAATAAATTAAAATAATTATTTTTTTAATACCCATATTATGTTTGTGTGGCAAACAGCAGTGCGCAAACATGCCGTTATGCAAAAAAAAAAAAAATATATATATATATATATATATATATATATATATATATATATATATATATATGGGTTCACTTTATAACATCGAAATACTGAAATATTGAATTTCAGTATCTCGAAGCTATAAAGTCGAATGTTTGAAATAGCGAACGTTCATAATCGAAAATTTCACATATGTCGAATATATGTCGAATTCGCGGTTATGAAGTTGCGCTACGTAATGTCCGGGTTTGTGTTTTGGTTGTGCGAGGTGCCGTGTGTGGATGTAGGTGTTATGTCAGGTAAGTGAGTGTTTTGTAAGGGTTTTGAGTGGGAGTTAGAGTGTGTGTGAGGATTGGAGAATGTGCGTGTGTGAGTGAGCTTTTGTGTTGTGTTTGTGCGATCTCGGAGTTAGTATATATACGTAGGGGGGTGGGGGGCACAGGGAGGCTTGCCCCCTGCTTATATGTGTGTGAGTTGTGTATGTGTGGCTTTTTTTGTTTATGTTGTGATGTGGGTGTTGTGTTGTATGTTTAGTGTAGTGTGTGTGGTGTTTTCGGTTATGTGGTTTCGCGGTTTTTGTTTGTCGGTGTTTTCTGGATTCGGTTTGATAGTCTCGAGATACTGAAATTCGATATTTCAGCATTTTGAGGTTATAAAGTGAATCTATATCTATATATATATATATATATATATATATATATATATATATATATATATATATATATATATATATATATAGATAGATATTTACGGGTCCTCTAAAAAGACTAGTATCCAATGTAAAAACTATAGGAGGCACCAGACCAAGGCAGATGAAGATAAAGTTCAGTTTTAATCCACAGACAAAGTACAAACGATGGCGAGCACTTTCGTAGCAAGAGCTACTTCATCAGACAGTTAAAGTCATTACTCACTCATATTTAAAAGTTACAAACAGCCAATCAGAATCAAAGTTCAATTAAGACAATACTATTAAGCTGTAAATTAACAACAATATAAGAGACATACTTAAAGTGCCAAGTCTAGTCTGTAGTCCTAGAATAAACCTATAAAATATATTTAAAATTACATTTAAAATTTTTTATCTGCGCAATAGTTTATGAGTAAGTACAGGTTTAATAGAAACCTTGTCATTTAGGCCCCTGCCTATATTAGCCCGCATCCTAATGATCCATTCAAGTTCCTTATTTTCTACCAGGTTCTTTATAGGGCCACCTCTACAACCTATTTTAACTTTCTCTACTACCATGAATTTAAAAGTATGTGCCGTATCTGATGCCATCACGTGTTTTGCTAGGGCATTAGTCTCTGCCCTCCTATATATATCATAAACATGCTCCCTGATCCTATCACGATACGACACAATATTTCTTTAAGCACATTGGAGCACAGCTGTGCCCATTTGCATGCCATGCCACTGAACTAGGTGGGTGGGGGGGGGTGTCCAGTGCTGCTAGGCTTTGTTTAGCTTTGGGGCATGTGTTTAAGCTGGTTTGAGCATGTTTGTGGGGCATGCCACTGTGCTGAGTATGCCTGTTCATGGGGGTATGTCTATTAACTGCTGAGCATTGTTTATACCTGTGGAGCAGGATTGAGTGTCTCACTACAGTGCTTAGCAAGGAAGGCTATCAAAAAAAGAAAAAAAAAAGAAATTGGCTGAGAAAGCCAATCAGATATAAATTACTATGACCCCTATTCCACCTAAACTGGGTCATTCCATCCCCTCAGTGATGTACTTGGCAGGTGAAATACATCATAGTAAGCCAATCACACAGGCTACATCTGCAGCAGAGCACAATAAAGTATGCATACACCCTACAATCTGATTTACTTCCCATAATCTGCACTATTGGAGTATAGACTTGGGAATTCTAACTGAGAGAACGCTAGGGGCTGCTGCAGCTCTGCCACATCTGTATGTGCCAGAAGCTGAGATCAGTCCTGATGGTTGCTACTGACAATAGGGCTAAACTAAGAAAGAGAAGAATGTTCAGGCCCAGGGTAACATTCCAGGAGCTACATGAGATGGAGACTGTAGAGCACTACAGGGTGGACAGGGACATACTATAAGAACTCATTGAGCTCTGCCTCCCTCAACTCAGACCCAGAGTCAAAAGAGGGGAACCCATCCCAGCCCAAACAAAGGTATGTGTAGCCCTTAGGATACTAGCTACAGGTACTTTTCAAAGACCAACTGGGGACATGTTGAGGGTCTCACAGGCATCAGCATCCAGGGTACTCTACCAGTTCCTGGATGCCATGCAAACACATGCCAGTGAGCACATTTATTTACCCAGCACCCCTGAGGATAGGGCCAGCAGTATGTGTCTTTTCTACCATCAACTGTCAGGTCATGTGCAATGCCCAGGCCATTATCATGAATGTGTGTGCTGGCAGCACTGGCAGTTATCACGTGCAAGGATCACATCTGTACCAGATGTTTGCCAAGGGGGGCATCCCATATGTATACCTCCCAACTGCACCGAATTACTTGTTTTTTACTGAGTTTTGGCATCCAAATAATGGGGTGCCACGATTCCTGAGTAGCACCCATTCATTCATGATTTTTTTTATTTTTTTCTTTTCACGCTTTGGAGCTGATGTCATCATGTGTGCGACGACATCAGCTCCAACAGCTTGTCAAAATTGAGCTGGCTAGTGCAGAAATGTCTGCTTTTCTTTGCTCAGGTATTTGCTTGTGGGACACACTGAAGGAAGCACATGACTGCTTTCACTTGCTTTGGTATGGGGAAATGAACACAAATGCCTGCTTTCACTTGCTTTCTACTGAGGGAAACAAACGTGTGTGTTTTTCAGGTATTTCTGCTGACAACTGCTTTCACTAGCCTTTCTGCTGAGGGAAACGAATTTTAAGTTTTTACTTTGGTATTTCTGCTGAGGGAAATGAACGCAAACGACTGCTTTCACTTGCTTTGGTATTTCTGCTGTGGGTTTTCAGGTATTTCTGCTGACAACTGCTTTCACTAGCTTTTCTTCTGAGATAAACGAACGTTAAGTTTTTGGAGCATTTGTGTGTGTGTGTGTGCCCATGTGTGTGTGCGTGTGTGTGCGTGTGTGTGCGTGTGTGTGCGTGTGTGTGTGTGTGTGTGTGTGTGTGTGTGTGTGTGTGTGTGTGTGTGTGTGTGTGTGTGTGTGTATTGTAGGGTTAGGGTAAATGTTAGCTAAGGGGAGAGATGTTAGTGTTTTGTGTTGGGGGGATGTGAGTTCCAGCGGTCTTATGCAGTGGTAGTATTATAAAAGTTTTCTTTAAGGTAATGTATACAGGTGGGGTTAGGGCCTTGTGTAAAAAGTTAGGGTTAAAAAGACAGAGCTTGGAGGCCGAACTTCAATGTTCACTGTTCTCCTACATTTTTGTACTTTTTTCATAGCTCTGACTCACAGTTTTGAGTCTCAGAATTAAAATAATGAGTCACAGAAAATATATCACTTTCATGAGAACAGTGCAGGTTGGCAATTAAGTAGAGTCAGATGTTACTGACATGGCTAAACAAATCTACCCACCACAGCAAGGACATTTCTATCACTTGAATAAACAGGAAAATTGTACCTATAGTTTACAAAACTGTAATTCAGTTCTTAAGTTACTACATATTTCCTGGTGCACAGCTTTGCTCAGTAATAAATCTTAGAATTTGCTTTGTCCCTTGCAGTGTAGGATACCTTACAACCAACTAAATGTCTGTCATGCAAGCTCTGTACAGGAGGGTGTTCCTCCTTTAAAGACTACTAGTCTGAAACAAATGCAGAATTACAACGTAGCTCTCAAAAGCTGTAATAACATAAAACAGAAATGCAAGCAGTATTTCATTACACACTGCACGCACACACACACACACACACACACACACACACACACACACACACACACACACACACACACACACACGCACACACACACACACACACACACACACATTGAAGCCTCAATAAGGAGATTTGTCGTGTGCTGTCAATATGAATAGGACCAGAAACACACGGTGAAATCACCGAAGGATTGAATTCACTAAATAATGACAGGCATTTGAATTGCAGACTTCATATTCTTCAGTAAATAAATGGTAACACAAAACCTTTTATACTAGCAATTTTTCTAAGTTTATAAGATTGGTATTTGAAATTTGTCCCTATTTTGGGGCTGTATATCCCCATTATTGGCTTTGTCCAGGTTTTTTGTTCTAAAACGTTGAGGGTTATGGTGAGAAGTGAGAATTAAATTCTGTATTCCCTCATTATTGGCCAGGTTTTTTGTGCTAAGAGGTTTAGAGCTATGGTGAGAAGTGAGAACTAAATGCACCAAATGATGAACATTTAAGTTTCAGTCTTCCTGCCTTTCTAGAAACTGCTGATTTGCCATAGTGATATGTTGCTGTGACTATAGTGCATAGGGTCCTGGGTTCGAGATTTGGCAGTGAAATGCATGGTAGTAACACATTTTATTCTAGCAACTTTCCAAAATTATACAAGCAATGTTTAAAATGTGCCCCTGGTTTTTGGTCTTTTGCCCCCCCCCCTTACACACATATATATATATATATATATATATATATATATATATATATATATATATATATATATATATATATATATATAGATATATATATAGTGTGTGTGTGTGTGTAAGTAGACTTTTATGATAGAAATGTTCTGAATTGGGCTGTTTTATCATTATTTGTTCATGCATTTTGTTTCCTTGCCTACTGGAAAATGCTCAAAGAATACATTTTAAAATGCGCTCTAACTTAAGATTAACAAGTGTGCTGTATTATACAAGGAATATAATTTAATAAATTCAGGAAGGTGTATCAAAGAACGCATGTATGTTTCTTGTTTTGTGTGCAAGCCAGGGGCCTATGATTTGAAAACAGCCCAAAGGTAATCTTTATCCACCACTGGTCAGATGCATTTTCTTTGGATGTGGTGTGGGTTTCAATGCTGTTTTAATGAATGTGAGTTTCAAGGGCAGAGAAGTTTTAATGCCGAGTCTATTTTCATGGTGAGACAGTATTGCTTTGTTTAGCAGAAATCTATTAGTGTTTGTGCATTGTGCTATAAAATGTAAAAATAAAATAAAAATAATAATTGTAGAAGTAAAACAGTATGCACACATTAGTGTTTATGATAAATGGGGCAACGTAGCCAGGTAATGGGACATTGGAATGGCTGCAGGGGGACTCTGCTGCCATATTTTGGTTGTCTGTTCTTCAATTTATGTTTGAAAGTTGGTATCCCACAATTCCATTGCAGTGGGCAGGGTTCATTAATTATGTATGCAAATTGTACGTTAATCATCGTACAGATTTGTACCTATTTTTCATGGGCTTTGTCCAGATTTTTGATGTTTCCAGGTTGAGAGGTATGCCCATATGGCAGTCTAATGGGGGATGCTGGATATGCACTGGAACCGTGGATGAAGACACCCATCAGAAATGCACACACACCTACCAAAGAATGCCATAATGAAGCATCTGGGTTGCTCAAGTCACGGTTCCAGTGCCCCGATATAGCTGGTGGAGCCCTTCAGTACTTTCCAGCCACATATGTACAGATGTTCGCAGTATGTGCCATGCCACACAATATCACCCTGTGGAAAGAGCTGCGGCAGAATCATCACAGGGAAAGGGACACACAGCCCCTCATCAGTGCTGCCTAGGTCCCCACAGCCACATCCACAGGGGGACTCAGAGGAGGAACCCCCTGAGGCTGTCACTGTAGGGATACATAGACATGCCCAATATGCCCTGGCCTTGGCCAAGAGGCAACGCATAGCACATGCACTGACAACCTAGGGTCCAAGAGACTGACACCTTTCTCTGACACACATAATAAAAGGATGCCAGCCAGACCACACAACCTTTACCTAACCATGTATTGGCTATGTACTGATTGCATCAGACAGAGTCAGCCCTGAAACACAGGTCTCTCAACTGCTGCATTCACAAGGTAAGTCACTCTCCTATACAACAAATGTATAGGGTACTAGACTATGGTAGCATATGTATGGGCCTGTTGCATGTATTCAAGGGAATAGAATGGGCTACTAGACCACTTGCAGAGAATTAACAGCTACTTGGGACAACAGATACTCTGTCCAGTACTGAGTGCCCCATAATATGCATTAGGCCACATGGCTGGAAACCCCACTGCATTATACAAGGGAAATGCCAAACAGTGGGGTCATAGAACAGGCACACGACTGTCAATGCAAGAGTCCCCTACCACCAACACATCAGTGTTCCCATATACCTGCAGTATCAGTATGTTTGCAAGGATATAGCAATACACCACACAATTCCAGGGCTGTCACAAAGAACCTGGACACAAGTTCTAGTTTCCACAAAATGCAGGGGTCACATCAAGGGTCACAGTGTATGTCTGTATGCTGTTGATAGTGTGAGGAACTAACTTCACTTTCTGGTGGCTGGTGTGGCTCACTGGGCTAAGAACATTAGCATGGTTGATGGTGGTGGTGGTTTAAAACTGGCCACACCTATAACTTTTGCATATGACGTACTTGTATGGTAGGACTCCCACAGACTGTCAAAATGCCGCAATCTGTTACTGCAAGAAAGCTGGACAAAGCCAGAGAAAATGGGGGGACAGAGGGCTAAACCTACAGACATTATACATGCTCTGAGTAACCTAGAAGGTGGCTAGTATAACAGCAGGTTGAACAGGTCATTTATAGCAGGAGGACATAACTGAGTCAGTACTTACAACAATTCAGTGGACTGCATTTAATAGTATATTACCAGATAAACACAACTGTATGAGGAACGGAGCAGAGATATGGGGTGAAATACTGGACATTCTGCAGAAACATGTACAGTGAGAGGTGTGAAGACTGGTATCCGGTGTGTGGTGTTACACCATCTACTCCAGTCACATCATACCTCTCAATCACTTAGAACAGGAAAACTGGACAAAGCCATGAACAATAGTGGGATAAAGGCCCAAATATAAGGAGAAGGATAACTACTGGCCAGAGAAATGTGGAAAGTTCAGAGAATAACAGGTTGTGCATTAGCATGAATGCCCTGATGTGTATGGAATCAATAACTCAAATGTCTGACATCATTTCCTAATGTTCAATCTATAATGAAGTGCCACTATATACATATATACATATCAGAAAATGACAATGCTATGTAAAACGTGCAAAAAATATAATGCAAAACTCTACATTCTATTGCAACCTGTACAGTTGATAGGCATGTGTCATATATTACATTCAGCAAACAGTTGGGGTATGCCTTGGACAAAATATCAGGGAGGTGCTGGACTGTTGAATCAGGTGCACCAGCCAGTTGGCTGCAGCTCATAAAATCCCGGACTAGAGTACAGGGAGGTCTGGCCTGAAATCACCTTGTAAGTACTGACAGTCACACTGGGCATGCTTCTACGCTTAGCTAACTTGAGCCCATGTCTGATGCCCAAAGAACTGCTATGTGGAAATATGTCTGCACATTTAGACAGCTATGTATACGTATCTGTCTCTCAGTATCCCCCTCATACAGGATTACCCTATCTATCAGTATGTGGCACACACAAACAGATATATATATATATATATATATATATATATATATATATATATATATATATATATAGATATGTTAACGAGATATATATATATATATATATATATATATATATATATATATATATATAGATATATAGATATATATATATATATATATATATATATATATATATATATATATGCACACACATACATGCACACACACACACACACACACACACACACACACACACACAAATATATATATATATATATATATATATATATATATATATATATATATATACTGTTAGTGGGTGGAAATATTTGTGAAGTCTACAAATCATATTATTGGGTTGGCTACCTTACCTGTATACAGTTGCATATAGTATATTTGCAGTCTACAGCTATTATACAGTAGTACTTGCCTGCAGCACCGTACCTCAAAGCATGAATGCATATGGATGAAATGCAGTGGTTAACCCAAGACAATCCTGATATACACATTATGCCTTGGGTGTTCATGCTATTGCTTCAGATGGTAGTGCAGAACAAGTGTCATAATGCATTTCTTGTACTATGTTCTAAATCTACAGTTATTGCATAACACCCTTTATTAACTGTACCTTGAGGCAGGCAGTGGTATTCTTTTGTGTTTTTATTTCAGAGCAGATGTCATCATCGATTTCATGAAAAACAGCCTTACTTGCACACATATTGCACAGCACAGCTTTATTAGGGGTAACTTCATGCAGTTAATGGTATAGTTTTGAGTCTTTATTGTACAGCAGTTGATTTAATGCAGGAGTTGTAATGCAGCAGCAATTCCAGTATTATTGCAGTAGACATTTTATTTGAATTACATTATCAGGGTTAATGCTTTAGTCTTCCATTCTTATTGCACTACAGTTGGCAGTAGTCACTTATTGAAGTACAAGCCTATGTCCACATTCATTGCAATATACAAATCTTTACTGTATGCCCCTATTGGCAGTTAGTGATTTACGCTTTCTTGCTTATTTAACTATAGATTGCAAATGAATCTGTACTCCGCACACTCACAGTGCAACCTGGCCAAGTTCCCTGCATACTCCTCTAGGTTGTGAGCTCTCTCCTCTGCAGCTGTAGGGAAAGAAGTCCACCATTATGCATATCCATCTATCAAACATTCATATTAGGGATTGGAAAAACAACGCTAACAGTACTTACAAACTTGTGGGACATTGCCAGCCCGAGCTTCTAGGACCCTAGTGTCCAGAAGATCCCCCTTCTGACACTTCAGGTCATCAAAGTCATGATAGATCTGCTCGCCTGTGTGGGGGGATACCTGTAGCTCTGGTGAGATCATGTGCCAGCCAGTCGCAGGCCTCTGCCTTGCACTCTGAGCCCTGGAACTGCCCCTGCAGCAGCTGGTCTTCAAGGTCTTTCAAACGGAGTCCAACCATGACCCTGGACTCTAGAATGCCCCACCGCTTTGCCCGGAAGCTCACATCCTCTCCAACGCATGTCATAGATCCGACACAGTTCAAACTCCAACTGGTTATGCTATGTTCCCACCTGTTGCACTTAATATAGCCTGGTTTCCCACCCTTATACACTATTGGGCAATTTCTATAAAAATATGGCATGTTGCTTGGCACTGCTCAAATCAATGCAGCTGAGATAAGCAGTGCTTAAACTGGCAATGCTTAGCAGTACTTAGCAGTATGGAAACCAGCTAAGCACATCCAAGCAATGCCAAGCACTGCTAAGCAGTGCCTAAACAGAGATTGTTTAAGCAGTGTTTAACTGGTCTGTGCAATTCTTAGCAGAGCTTAGCTGAGTGCAGCAGATCATGATTTAAAAATAATTGGCATAATTTATATTTAAAAAATAATTGCTTAATTTCCATTCCATGTATTCAAACCCCGCATCTAATGCTCATAAGGTTGTAATTCTATCCAGAAGGCTATGTGGATATGTGTAATGCTGCTATACTTTTACATATATCTCTGAGCCTATTCTAAGCAATACTAAGCACTGCTCCACACCACACAAACCTGCTAACCTATGCTTAAACTTGACCTTTGAATCAAGAATTAAATACATCCGTTTTTTTTTAATTTTAGATGTCTGACACATGTCAATTGTTGCACGCCGCATCATGCAAACTTAAAAAAAAAAAAATAAATGCATAGATATCATACACTTGGATAGTGCAGGGGGTGTGTTACTCATCTGCAGCACAGTTAGTGGCACTCTCCCTACACTGATTCAATAGCCATGTTCCACAGCTGTCCCTCAGCAATGTGCCATCATTAATATGCATAGCATGCTACCAAGGGGAGACCACATACACAAACATGGTAACGTCTGTGTAGGCTCTACATTATGCCTACATGGAATTTATTAAATCTGGGGGAATAAAATCTTACAAGCAAGTATTCAGTATAGTAGGAACAGGACATGAGCTGCAAAAAGATAATGTCCTATTGGTCATGGTTACCAGGTACTTATCTATGAATGACAATCCAGCAATTGGCATGTTAATTAATCATTCATTTAATCAATGTATTCATTTAAAAACATTGCACACCTTTTTTATATTCTTATATTTAGATTGCTATATTTATTAAATTTAAAAATGACTTCATTAATCAGTTTCTCATTACTGGTTCTCAATGATCAAATATATTTTATTGAATTTAATATAATGGTGGTAGTTCTTCTCTCAACTCACTTTAATGTGCTGATTAGTATTTCAAGATGCATTTGATTCACTTTAAGTATGAAAATCCTTCAATAAATATGGCCAAAGTTAAAGAAGTCTTTTGTACACTGAAGCATGGAAATTACAAGTGAAAATTATACTTAGGATGCATGTATTCTTTTAAGTTTGTTGCAGAAATGACTTATGGAGATTTTTTATTGTTTGAAGAATTATATTTGCTGCATTCCTGCTTAGACAGCCTAATGTAATACAAAATGGATTCCAAAACAATCCACCTAATACACAATATACTGTGCCATCTTGGCATAGCTTCAGGAATGTTGGCGGTTTAAACTGCTCAGTTTATATACTCACGAGATACTGTGTGCAGCAATGTGGTAATACAGAGAGAGTTCGCAATTCTGCAAAAAAATGTTTTCCAGTTTATAGAAAAAGTATGAGGCAGGCCAACACTCCAGTATGTGCTGCAATCTAAAGAGTAACTTGCTCTACAACAAATTGGAAAGTGTACATGCAGTCCAACTGCTATTTTACCCCACTTGTGGTAAGTATATTTGTACGAGTCCAACATATATCTGAGAGCAATTACGTCCACCGTGGGTATCAAAAGAAATGCATCCATCTTTATAGTATATCACATTTCTGCAGGGCATTTGAGTGGGATCACATAATGTTGGAGGTTTGGAAGTTTCACTTCTTCACCACTGTTTTGTGATTGTAGTATATATAAAGTTACAGGGGTGTGGGGGATGCATTCGCCCACGTAAGGTCAGCAGTGGGGCTTGACCCCTTGAAAAAATACGTAGAAAGGAAAATTTGCCTTTAAAGTTGTATTTGTAATCTGACTACTGTGATGATCTGTTATTGGATTAACAGAACAGGATGGGATGCAAGTTCCACTGATCATATTATTTGTGTGTATTGTAACAAAACATGACATTTCTCTCCAAAGTAGTATGCCAATGTCTGTTCATTGTATTTGTTTTTTGCTTCACTTCTACTTGTGGGAAAGTTACCCCTTTAGAGGTGTCAGTAAATGATGCCTACAAGTTAAAGTTAGGATAACCCTAACTAGCAAAGTGACATCTGGAACTGTAAAATGAGAACCACAGTCCCAGAGCATCATCTCTTGTGAAGACAATTCTCTGAAGATGGCTATGTGGATATGTGGAATGCTGCTATACTTTTACATATATCTCTGAGCCTATTTTAAGCAATACTAAGCACCGCTCCACACCACACAAACCTGCTAACCTATGCTTAAACTTGACCTTTGAATCAAGAATTAAATACATCCGTTTTTTTTAAATTTTAGATGTCTAGCACATGTTAATTGTTGTACACCGCATCATGCAAACTTAAAAAAAAAAATAAATGCATAGATATGATACACTTGGATAGTGCAGGGGGTGTGTTACTCATCTGCAGACACAGTTAGTGGCACTCTCCCTACACTGATTCAATAACCATGTTCCACAGCTGTCCCTCAGCAATGTGCCATCATTAATATGCACAGCATGCTACCAAGGGGAGACCACATACACAAACATGGTAACGTCTGTGTAGGCTCTACATTATGCCTACATGGAATTTATTAAATCTGGGGGAATAAAATCTTACAAGCAAGTATTCAGTATAGTAGGAACAGGACATGAGCTGCAAAAAGATAATGTCCTATTGGTCATGGTTACCAGGTACTTATCTATGAATGACAATCCAGCAATTGACATTTTAATTAATCATTCATTTAATCAATGTATTCATTTAAAAATGTTGCACAACTTTTTTATATTCTTATATTTAGATTGCTATATTTATTAAATTTAAAAATGACTTCACTAATCAGTTTCTCATTACTGGTTCTCAATGATCAAATATATTTTATTGAATTTAATATACTGGTGGTAGTTCTTCTCTCAACTCACTTTAATGTGCTGATTAGTTTTTCAAGATGCATTTGATTCACTTTAAGTATGGAAATCCTTCAATAAATATGGCCAAAGTTAAAGAAGTATTTTGTACACTGAAGCATGGAAATTACAAGTGAAAATTATACTTAGGATGCATGTATTCATTTAAGTCTGTTGCAGAAATGACTTATGGAGATTTTTTATTGTTTGAAGAATTACATTTGCTGCATTCCTGCTTAGACAGCCTAATGTAGTACAAAATGGATTCCAAAACAATCCACCTAATACAATATACTGTGCCATCTTGGCATAGCTTCAGGAATGTTGGCGGTTTAAACTGTTCAGTTTATATACTCACGAGATACTGTGTGCAGCAATGTGATAATACACAGAGAGTTTGCAATTCTGCAAAAAAATGTTTTCCAGTTTATAGAAATGTATGAGGCAGGCCAACACTCCAGTGTGTGCTGCAATCTAAAGAGTAACTTGCTCTACAACAAATTGGAAAGTGTACATGCAGTCCAACTGCTATTTTACCCCCACTTGTGGTAAGTATATTTGTATGAGTCCACCATATATCTGAGAGCAATTATGTCCACCCTGGGTATCAAGAGAAATGCATCCATCTTTATTGTATATCACATTTCTGCAGGGCGTTTGAATGGGATCACATAATGTTGGAGGTTTGGAAGTTTCACTTCTTCACCACTGTTTTGTGATTGTAGTATATATAAAGTTACAGGGGTGTGGGGGATGCATTTGCCCACGTAAGGTCAGCAGTGGGGCTTGACCCCTTGCAAAAGTACATAGAAAGGAAAATTTGCCTTTAAAGTTGTATTTGTAATCTGACTACTGCGATGATTCGTCATTGGATTAACAGAACAGGATGGGATGCAAGTTCCACTGATCATATTATTTGTGTGTATTGTAACAAATCATGACATTTCTCTCCAAAGTAGTATGCTAATGTCTGCTCATTGTATTTGTTTTTTGCTTCACTTCTACTTGTGGGAAAGTTACCCCTTTAGAGGTGTCAGTAAAGGATGCCTACAAGCTGAGGTTAGAGTAACCCTAACTAGCAAAGTGACATCTGGAACTGTAAAATGAGAACCACAGTCCCAGAGCATCATCTCTTGTGAAGACAATTCTCTGAGGATGGGATACAAGTTGAAGACTTGGTGGCTTTGTATCTGAAAGACATGTAGAACTAGAGTGTTTGTGTTGAATTTCCATTTTATCTGGCAAACAAGTTGTTAAAGGTATCATTGATGTATGTTGTAATCAAGCCACAGATGCTGACTTTGTTAGAATAGTCGGACTTTTTAACTTTATGTTCCATTAAATAAAACTGATTTTAGACCCAAGACTTGTATACCAACTGCTTAATATTCCAGATTGATGAATACAATGAGCATAAAACTTCAGCTTAAATTTTATTTTCCTGAAATTCAGTTTGAATCTGTTTCTGCCAAGTAAACAAGGCTTATTAACAAAAGACTGGTAGGTGAAGTGCCCAATCCTGGTAGGTTCACTGGTGCCAGGAGTGGAAAAAATGACAGTGTAGAATCCTCAAGGTGTGGAAACATTCCTACAATGGGGCCAGGCCAGGCCCAGGGGGAGTATAGCCCCCCCCCCCATTGTAGAAGGAAGTAGCAGTCCACAAAAATCACAAAAACTGATAGGCCAAAGAAGAGCCATAAAGATGATAGACTGGACTATTGAGGATAAGAAAGAAATCATGTATTGTTACTATTATGCAAAATGCCCAGAATTTCCAGACACAAGATATACAAAATGATTAAGAGATAAATAGGAGGAAAGAAAAATACTTCTGCAAGAAAAAAACTGTCAGAAGCTTCAAATGAAAATTTGCATTCATTAATACAGCAGATTTGTGAAAAACAGTATATAGATCAAGAAACTTTGATCTGTCTGGAAAAAGAAGCATCTGAGGAAGTGCAAAAATATAAACAACAAAACTGAGAGATATTTTAAAAGTATAAAAAAGAAATATGGACATGGGAAAGAAAGAGAGATTTGATGTGGTGCAATGTTTATACAAAGGAGAAAGCCAAATTAATCAATATAAAGAAGGCAGCCCCAAAGATATTCGAAAAGAAATACAAGCAAAGGCATCTGGATATGAAACATTTCACAATAAAAAAATAATATCACAAAGATGGAATGTAGAAAAGAAGATTAGTAAAGTAGAAGTTACAAAAATAGAAGTTGAAATTATGGAGTGCCAGTGAAGTGAAGGATTTGGTGTACAAGATCTAACACAGGTTACATCACAGCATGATGGAGTGAGTCCCCAAAGTAAGAAGAAACAGGAAGATCAGGAGACATCTGAAGAAACAATATGGACATGGAAAAGAAAAAGAGATTTAATATGGTGTAATATTTATGCAAAGAAAACGCAAAACTAACCAATACAAAAAGAGGAGCACCAAAGATATTCAAAGAGTAATACAGGCAAAAGAATCCAGACATAGAAAACTTTTCAATACAAAAAAATAAGAAGACAAAAAGAAAAAGTGGAAAAGGAGATTAGTAATGGAGAAGTTAAAGAAATAGAAACTGAGGTTGTGCAATGCTTGCAAAGTGAAGGATTTAGTGTAGAAAATCTAATTCAGAAAGCACCACAACAGGACAGAGCCACGGATATCCAAAGTAAGGGGAATCCAGTGGAACAGGAAGCAACTGGTCATGTGTCATATGAAGATATTTTGGAGCCTTCCACAGGAAACTGGTATAAACATTCACTTGAAGCTAGACAGCAAGGAAAGGAACAGGAAACTGTGGAAACTGATGCAGTCAATACTGAGAAGTGATAGGCCAATGATTTCCCATATGACAGAGCAACAGATGTCACAGGATGAAATTGAAGAAAAGGTGCCACAGGAAGATGCTACAGAACTTTCTCTAGAATGCCCACACAAAATGGAAAACAAGGGATTTGGAAAAAATGACTTAAGTGAAGAGTTGTTTGATTTAATAGACATGGACAGATATATTAAAATCAATGAGAAAAAATAGACTGCAAAAGGTCAATAAAACCAAAAAAAGACAGACGTCTGATAAAATAAATTAATGCAGTAATTAGGACTGTCCATAGAGATCTATGCCACATAACAAAAGTAAACAGGATATATTATTGTACTGCTAAATTAATAACTGATAAAGTTCAACCACAAGAACACAAGGTAGTGATGGAAAGAAAGGGGAGAAATCAAACACCATCATGGAAGTATTAAATAGAGAAAACTATAAACCAATTAAGACAAGAAGTGCCATTTTTAGAAGACTACAGAAGAGGGTATAGATCAATAAAAATATTAAGAAAGATAGATGTAATAAAAGCAATGTGCAGCATTAGAACAGACCAGGACCTATCATGCACTATCACAAATAACAAACTAAACATTTCAGCACAGGTGGAAAACCAAGAAGATACCCAGATAAATATAAAGGAAAAATACAAAATAAGCAATTTATTGATGAACCAAAAAGTTTTATAGAGAATTGAGCAATAAGGTAAAAGGAATTGAAAGACCACCAAAAAAGAGGAAATAGATACATTTTGGAGAAGTATCTATGAATATCATGTGGAACATAACAAAGATGCTAAATGGATAAAAGAAGTAAAAGAAAGAATAAGATATATAAAGGTGCAGGACACGAAATGGGATGAAGTAACAGCCAGAGAGATTGAAACAAAGTTAAGCAAATCCTCTAATTGGAAAGCCCCAGGCCCAGATGTAGTACCTAACCTTTGGTTAAAAGTATTGACATCTTTGCACAAAGACTTAACCATGAGTAAGAACTATTTATATGCATACCCCAAAGAGACACCAACCTGGCTAACAACAGACAAAACAATGCTCCTACTTAAGAGTGAACTTGCAAGCTAACCTAAAAATTATAGACCAATAGCTTGCCTTCCAACGATGTATTTGGGAATTGATGAAGGAATAAAAAATAAAACATGAACAAATCCAAATAAAACTTAGTAAGGAATACTTTAGAAGACTTAAATTAATTCTGAAAACAGTGTTGACATGTACGAACAAAGTCCAAGTTATAGACCAATTTGCTCTTCCTGTCCTAACTTACAGTTTTGGAGTAATTGACTGGCCCCAAAATGTGTTGAAGAGATTATATAGGAAAACAAGAAGGATGCTTCATGCGCACCAAATGATTTATAAAAGTCAGCGTATACCAAAATTATATATTCCCAGTTCCAAAGGAGGGATGGGCCTTCTTGAAATTGATTACATGTATACATCTGCAATTGTGGGACTCCACACATATCTGTTGACCTCACAAGACCCTAATGTAGTGAAAGTTTTGAAACATGAGGAGAATAAATCTAAGATGACTTCTCTGCTTAATTTAGCAGAAGCATATCAGTGTCAAGCAGGAATGGAAATCAAACCAGAAGTAGATAAAAATCAGGCAGCAGCTGAATGTGCCAAAAAACAAAAGAACGAATATAAGGTGAAAAATAAGATGAGAAGGCAAGAAATGTGGAAAAAGTATAAATATAGTTGCAAGTATAGAAAACTTCTGGAAGAACCTCAGTTGATCAGGAACAAATGCAGGAACGGTTAAAGAGAGGCAATATCAAATCAAGAGATGAAAGGTTAATACTGGCAGCTCAAGATAATGGGCTATGTACACGCTGGTTTACAAAGTCTATTGAACATGTAGACGAAACAGACAAATGTAGGTTTTGTAAAACCAAACTGGAAACAGTCGCACACCTGTTGCTGGTTGCAACATACTAATGGCAGAAGGACTGTATACTGAAAGGCATAATAATGAGATAAGACTGCTGCACTGGGGATTGTGGCAGAAAAACTCTGGAAACATGAACCACAAAGCATCATAGAAAATGATGAAGTTTATATCACATAGGATCACCCATTATCAACAGTTCAAAAGATAGATGCTAGAAAACAAACTATAGTGGTTCAAGAAGAGAAGAACAAAAGTAGCATTGATCATTGAAATCACTACACCCAGTGATTACAGTGTCTTGCATAGAGAGAGACACAAAGTCATAAAATATCAGGATCTGCAGGAAGAAATGAGATGTGGAAGAAAGATACCCAGACAGCTCCAATAGTAGTAGGAGCAATGGGTCTTATAAAAAAGAATCTACAGTTTTATTTAGACATGTTACCAATCCATGCAACCTCATACAAATTGCAGAAGGAGCCATTACTGGGCACATTGGTGGTGCTGCGAAGAGCACTTTTGGCTGACATCAAAGATTGAAACAATACTAATTTCATGAACTTTAATCGTACTTTGACTTAGGAATGGGTTCCATTCCCATCAAAGTATTAGAAACCCAAATGATTTGGAGAAATAAAAAAAAGACTGTTAATTGTGGTCAGCTATGATGAAGTAACACCCTCTTCAGTAGTAACTGCTATTTCTACTTGAAATCTGGGAACTTGAAGAGCCATTAGTCCTCAGGCTGTGTCCCTAAGGATCATACTTGCTGTCTAGAGTTAGAGAAATCTGCGTGATACAAGGCTGCTGTGCAGCAATTCTTCCTGACCATTTCAGCTCCTGCCTAGGGTATTGTAGCAGCTGGATGCCACATCACAATAGCATGGGTCATCCCTCCACTGAAGCAGTTATCCCAAGAGGAGCACATAGAGGCATAAACTGTAGCACTGATGTGGACTTCTAGCATGGAAGAATGAGAGTTAATTGAGATCATCTCCCTGTTTTATGGACATGAAAGGAGTAGACTGAAAGGTCTTTGAAAAAGTCAAGAAATATTTGCTTGCAGGAACTGGGGTCACAGCAGAGGGACAAGCATGGAAACTGCATGACTGGGCTTTTTCTAAAAATGAAATGGTGATGCCTCTGTTATGTGAATTTAAATAGTAATGTTATGGTTGGATGAAGTTGTTCACAGTAAGAAGGAAAAATGATTGAAATTTTGATAATGGACTAGAATTATACAGGCATTGCCAAATATAATTATAAAGTGAATGAATGCATCAGACTTAAAGGATTCTGAAGGTTTTGTTACTTTGGTAGACATAATTTTACATAATGAAAATTAATGTAAAGGGGAATCTCTTAAGTGTGACAAGTCACTTATTAAAGCAATAGGATCAATTTTGTATATAATCTGCTTTATGGTAATTTATGTGGGAAAAGGAGACATATTGCTTAATTCTGAAATGCTGACAAACTTGATATAAATAGTAACTCACCTGATAAAACTGTAAATGTGTTATTATTATTATTATTATTATTATTATTTATTTTGCATTTTTTTAGCAGGAAGGTCCGACTGGACACATGTCCTTTTCCAGCGGAGGCCCGGGGAGAAAAGGTCCAGTTAGTAATTAGACATAGAGTAATACAGGACATAAAGGTCATAAATTTAAATGTGATTACATACAAATCAATACAAGATTTAAATGTGATTACATACAAATCAATACAAGATTTAAATGTGATTACATACAAATCAATACAAGGAGAAAAGCTCCAGTTAGTGAGTAGACAAACCGAATAAGAATAAAAGAAGAACATGGTCATAATGGTCATAAATGGAGTAATACAAAGCATCAAAGGTCAAAACTTAAATGTGATGAAATATAAATCAGTACGTGGCACATAACAGTAGTATATTATAGCAATAACCCATGCCTGAGTGTGGGTAATGCTGGATTTATCCACGGTTGGTATGGTTTGGTCACGAGGGCGAAGCCCGAGTGGCCAAACAAAGGCAACCATGGGTAAATCCAGCATTACCCACACCCAGAAGTGGGTTATTGGTATTATACAATGACATTATTTAAGAAATAAAATATTTACTTTTCTTAAATAATGGCATTGTATAATGTCTCCTTGCTGCCCTTCCGCAGCTGTCTGGTATTCTGCGGCAGTTCTGATGTACTGCGCATGCGTATACTTATGAAGTACATCAGAACTGTGGGCAAAAGCAATGGAGAAAGCAAGATCTCCGTTGCTTTTTACAACCTGTCTCGCTATGTTAAATGAGTTTAACATAGCGAGACAGCTTTAAAAAAAGCAACAAAGAATCTCCGTTGCTTTTTTTAAAGCTGTCTCACTATGTTAAACCCATTTAAAATAGCAAGACAGTTTTGAAAAAAGCAACGGAGAAAGCAAGATCTCCATTGCTTGTTAAAGTGTCTTGCTATGTTAAATGGGTTTAACATAGCGAGACACCTTTAAAAAAAGCAAGGGAGATGCTCCGTTGCTTTTTTTAAAGCTGTCTCGCTATGATAAACTCGTTTAACATAGCAAGACAGGTTGTAAAAAGCAACGGAGATCTTGCGTTCTCTGTTGCTGTAAAAAAAAAAAAGAGTTATACTAATGGAAAAAGTCTGGGCGACTGGACCTTTTTCTATTACTATAACTCTGATTTACAACATGCACACTGACCAATCAGCCTGCACGTTTTGGAATGTTCCATTAGTAAATTAGAGGAATTTTATGTAGGGAAGTGGAATATAGAAAGCCAAGATGAGAATAATATTGTGGTATATGTAAGATCTCATAGTGTATTTCTGTTGAATTTAGAAATCAGTGGAAGCATGTTGTTTGAGATAGGTCACATTGTGATGTTAAAAATAATCTTAGTTTCTGTGTTTTACACTAGGAAGGAGCAGAGGAGAGTGGGTACCTATATATCAGCCGGGGTTAGAACATGGGCAGAGTGATTTACTTTGGAGATAATTTTTTAGGCTAGTTTTAAATAGTGATAAGGCTTGTATAGAGGTAATGTTTACAGGTAGTTCATTCCAGATTTTACCTATGTAGTTCTCAAATAGGGAGTCCCCTGCTTAGTTTTTCAATAAGTTGGTTTTATTTGGTGTTTGTATGAGGACCGGAGTGGTCTGCTGGTAGCATAGGGTTGAAGAAGTTTCTAATGCTGATATTTTATGTGGCTCTTACCAGATTTTGTTGGCCATTGTTAGTTGTGTATATTTTAGGAGTTGGGGGAGCTCTAACCAGTTAAGTTGTTTCAGTGTGAGGCAGTGGTGTGATCTAGCTGGTGAATTTGTGGCATATCTTACAATTTTATTGTAGCAGGATTCAAGTTGTAATTCCGTTTTCTTGAGATTAGTGAGGATGGGGGCTACATACAATAATGCAGAGATTAAGTGTGTTTGTGCAATGGATATTTTGGTATTTTTGGTAAAGTAGTGTTTATTCCTATATAGAGTACCAGGTGTTTTATGTATCCTTTTCACTGTCTGGGAAATGTGAATATCAATTTTGAGTTTGCAGTCTATTTCTACTCCTAAAAGTTTAGTGTGTGGTGATGGGATGGTGATGGTATTGTTAGTTGAGGTAATGAAGAAGGTGTTAGAGGAGGATGTAGCTTTGTTAGGGAGGAAGCTCATTAGTTTGTTTTTTTAGGGTTTAAGATTAGGTTAGCATTTGTAAGCCAGGACTCAACTTCATGAAAGGCTTTTTGAGTTTGAGTCTGAAGCTCCAACAGAGAGGGTGCAGAACAAATCACTGTGGAGTCGTCTGCATTTTGGATGAGAGATGCATGAGTGTTTGCTAGATGGAGGTTGTTAGTAAATATAGAGAATAGAAGTAGGCCTAAGATAGAACCCTGAGGTACTCCAAGGGTGACTGGTAGTAGGGGAAAAAGAGATTGCTGCCAGGAGACTGCTTGTTGCCATCCTATGAGGTAATCTTGGAACCATGCAAGTGTTAGATTTGAGAAATGTAGTTCAGTGAGGGTATTAATTAGGTTAGTATGTGAGACCATGTCAAAGGCTTTTGACAGGTCTAGGAAGATAGAAGAGACGTAATTATTATTAGTCCTGTGGAAGTTGACAGTGTTAGTGAAAGACATTAGTGCGGTGGTTGTCCTATGGTATGGTCTGAAACCATGTTGGGTATTAGTTAGAAGATTGTTAGTGAGTAGGTAGTTGGTAACCTGTTTATAAATTACTCTTTCAAGTATTTTAGATAGGGGAGACAATATTGCAATTGGTCTATAGGCATTTAGTTCTCTTGATGGGCCATTGTTATGTAGGGTATGATATAGGAGGTTTTCCAGATGGGATGGACCTGGTGTTCAGCTATGGATCTATTAATTAGAAAATAACAGGATATGCTATACCTTCTGCTGTTAACTGTAAGTATTCAGCAGGTAGATCGTCTGCAGCCAGTCTGGTGGGTTTTAATTTCTTCTGTAGCTTTTTGATAGTATCACTTGCTACTGGTTGCAGAGAGAATAATGGTGAGGTATTATTTTTGGGGGTGTAGGGTTTGGTTGTTGAGGGAGTTTGACTCTTGGATAGTTCTAGGATGGTTTCTGTAAAGTACTTGTTAAATTGAGTAGCAATATTGTCTTGAGTTGTTGGCAATGGTGGGAGGGGGTGTTCTGTTTTCCCTGGTAGAAGCATCTTGTTTATAGTGGACCAGAATGTTTGTGGATTTTTTTACTGCTTGGATTGTATTTCTGTGTAGTAGTTAACCTTATCTATTTTAATTTGTTTCTTAGCTTTGTTTCTGAGTTCCTGATAAGCTTGTTGTGTGGTTTGGGATTTATTTGATTTCCAGTGAGACCAAGTCTTGAATCTACATTTGAGAAGATTTAGTGTTTCTTTTTTTAGCCATGGGGCATAGTTAGATTTAACACATATTTTTCTAATTGGCGCTTGGGAGTTTAGGATGTAGAGGAAGGTAGTGTTGAAGTAATTAATGGCATCTTGAAGTAGTAGCTGCTTTAATGGTGACCAATTGCAATGTTTTAGCATTTCTACATGTTTGTTGGGGTTAAGTTCCTTTTTGTTTCTTATTTGTAAGGAAATAGAAATGAAATGGAAATGGTGTAGAATTCCATGCTGCCTACACAGCTGCATATCTAGATGGTGTGGTCATCCATTTTGGTTGACGGAAACTCATTTATTTGAAGAATAACCTATCTTGAACCTCTGTGCAGACCTTCCATTATATACCCCCAAGACTGAAACAATTGAAGTGAAGTATTATAGGGTGTGGGAGTATAAATTCCTGAAAGCAAGGAAATACAGTAAGGGACAAGCTAATGACCCAGACCAAGAAACAATTTAGAGCCCCTTTAGGCCTTGCAAGGTATTATGGGAAGTTTGTGCTGCATTTTGCCAGCACTACTCACCCTCTCACCGATCTAACTAGGAGGAAGATGCCCACAAATATTAAAGTAAATTGTGGTGGTAGAATCTGCCTTCTAAGTATTAAACAACATATTCTCAGAAGCCATGCTAGAAGTTTCGTATTACTAAGCAGTTCATAGTTTACACCAGTTTATCCTGTATGCATCTGGGCAGTACATAATCAAAGGAAGGGCAATGAAGGACATACAGTTTGCTACTTGGATAGGAAATGGAAATGAAAAGAAACCAGGTAGTTAACCGCTGAATCATAATTTTTGTCCAAAAAGTGGTTATTTGCTAGAAATGGATTTTACCTTTCTCACTGAAAGTGCTCCCTTTCACTGACTCCACCACAAATAGGACAATGTTAAATACTACAGATGAATCGTGTCCTTACAGCTGTGATTTTAAGCTTGAGGCAGATATAACATGGCATGGCAGTACCCACCAACAGAGTATCTAAAGAGTTGAAATACATTCTATTGATGTATATTTCACTAATTAATGCGAGATGAAAACTCACAGTATCACTGGCAAATATTTACGATTTCATTAAAGGCTATATCTAAAGCTGGGTTGGGATAACGCTTATCAGAAAAGACAAGGAGAGCCAGTGGAGTTTGGAGGTATGAAATAATGCAACCTGGGGTCCAAGAGATTGGAAAGTAGTGGGAATACACTGATCCAGGTAATCTTGAAAGTCTAGCAAGGACCACTCAATTCAGAGTTGGGAAAGCTCTAAAGAGTATGGTCCCCAAACCTGTCATTTAGTCAGCTCAGCTTGTGCTGCCTAATGGTTTGGGTGCATGAAAGGTGCCCTGAAGCTTTGGAAGTTAGCCATCAGTTTTATCCTTAGCAGGATATTAATACATATAGCTTAGGCTTCTGCAGCAGTGAGCATTCAAACATCTACCGTTATGGTACTGTACTTTTCTTCTTCTTTTACCCCCCCCCATAAAATATCACATTGCTTAGATTGTTGACAACATAATTGTCTGTTTATTTATTTATAACACTGTTTAAAAGATGTCTGACCTTCATCTGTGGTTCACCAGTTTTAATTGCCTCATTAATGGGATGCAACACCACATCATAAAACAAGTTTCATGGTCCATCTAATACCATAGCATTTTTTAAACAGTTTTTATTAAAGATTTATAACAATACAAAATCAGTTACAGGAATACAGTAAGGAAATTGCTCATTAAACAAACAAAAAATAGACATAAAAGTAATATCAACTAAGGTATTTACATTGATGTCTAAAAGAAACATTATAACAAAACACTATAAAACATTAATGATTTCATTAAGTAATGTGTAAAGTTTTTAAGGTAGACCACATATTGTATGAAAAAGATGTTCTAATAGATCGAGATTTAATAGTCATCATTTCCAAATGGCAAGTTTCAGCAAGAATTCTCTTGAATTCTGCAAATAAAGGAGAATGTTCAGATTTCCAATTTATGGTTATTGCTTTTCTAGCTACTGTTAAGACAGACCACAGAAGGGGGTATTTAATTCTTCTAATACAGTTAGGAATCAGAGTATTAAATAGAATCAGGGATTTAGTTAAAGTAAATCTATCTGTAAAAAGTGCTTGAAGAAGATTATTTTACCCAATATTGCTTCAAGGCTATGCAATCATAAAACATATGTGACCAATCAGCTTTGGTTTCTGTTTTGCATCTCCAGCACAATACCTTTTCCTTGCTGACCAATTCCAACTTATGAGGTGTGTAAAAAGCTCTGTTCATAAACTTCCAAGAATATATTCTCCATCCAAGTGAGGATGTAGTCTGCCTGGATGATGCCAAGATCATTTTTTATCAAGATAATTTGATTGTTTCTTTATTGATTATTCTATATATAGTTGAAAGGTTACATTTATTGTATACATCTTGATGAATAAAGGTAGTTAAACATTTTATTAGCATAGGTTTTGCTCTTCTTGAACTTTGAGGAATTGAGTTAATTTTGTCAGTCATTAATTGTCTATATGATTGAAGTTGTAACCATATGCTTCTGTTCAAATCATAGTTTATTATTAGGTATTTTAACATGGTTAAATTATCACCTTCTATGAATCGAAACTAAACATTAAGGTTTTTCTCTTTCAACAAGATAATATTAGGTGAAATAGAAGAGGAGATATCATGCGTTGTGTAAGCAATAGGAAACAGAATTAATAAATCATATTTATATATATATAAAAATTTGAAAATCATTTAATAAAAGTTTCATATAATATGTAAAGTTATTTAGAAGTTTGTTCAATGAAAATAGTTTTTAAAGATCCAAATGAATGGATTATTTAACATTAGGAGTTTATTAAGACTAAGTCTCTCATTTATATCAAAACAAAAAAAAACTTCTTGAAATTGTTTCCATTTGGTTGAATAATTTTCATTAATTAATAAAGAGAAGGTCTTGATCATTAAATGAATTGAATATAATTCTTTATTTGGCAAACCTACCCCACCTAAAGACCAATCTCTCATATGATTTGCAAGGGATATTCTACGCTTATTTGGGTACCATAAAAACTTTAAAACAAATGGATTGCATTATTTAATCAGTGTTTTAGGGGCATTAGTGATGTGGATTGTATAATATAAAGTATTTTGGGAAAATGATCATCTTAATAATTGAACATTTCTCATCCATTGTGAATAAGAGGTGTTTCCACTTAGGTATTAGATTATTTATAGAAGATATGCAATTATTCTTGTTTAATTTTATTATATCTTTTATGTTGTTTGCTAGTATGATACCTAAGTACATTAAACAGTCTGTTTTAACCAGGTATTTAATACATTTCTGATTCCAAAGGTTAGCATCTGAATTAATGGAAAATATTTTTGTTTTGTTGTCATTAAAAATTAAACCAAATTTCTTTTGAAAATATTCAATGAGATCAAATGTAGCTTGTAAAGATGTATTTGTTTCTTTAACATTAAGAAGAATATCATCAGCAAAAAGTTGTACTTTGGAGATTGTTTCAGAGTTCGAACAAATTCTCTCAATATCTGGATTCATCCTTAAATAATTGGCTAGGGGTTCCATTATAAGAGTAAATAACAAGGGAGAGAGGGGACATCCCTGTTTAGTTCCTTTATGTATCGGAATGTTTTGCGATAAGTATGAGCCAAGCTTTATATATGCATGGCTGCCGTTATAAAGGTGACAGATAGGATAGATGAATTTATTAGAAAAATTCAATGATTCCAATGTAAAAAATAGGTAATCCAAATTGACTGAATCAAATGCACAGTATATATCCAGACTTAGCAAAGTTACATTTTTCTTAGAGTTGACTGCATGGTCTATTATAGTTAATACCCTTTCAATAATGTCAAATGTATTTCTGTTTAAAATAAACATGTTTGACCTTCATCAATCAAAAATGGAAGGAATTTTTTAAATCTATTGGTATAAACGGACATAAATATTTTATAGTCTACATTCAAAAGTGATATTGGTCTGTATGAGGAACACTTTGAGGGGTCCTTATCCATTTTCAGTATAGGCAATATGAGGGTATATTTTGAGGAAGGGGGCACATTAAACAAATCTTGACACTGAGAGAAAACTTGATGTAGTAAAATTTGTGTTTTTGGGGTAGTATTTTATATAATTCTGGAATGATTCCATCATTTCCTGGGGCCTTATTTTGTTTTAAAGCATTAATTTGACTTTTGATTTCTGACAATGAAGTTGTTTTATCTAAGGCATTAATCTCTTGTTCAGTTAATTTATTCTTAGTATATTTCTTTATAAAGGATCTTACAGTTTCTTTAGGATCTAATGTAGTTGAACTTTGATTAATTTTATTAAAGTAATCTCTAAATTCCATTAATATATCCCATTATTCGGTTACCATTTTCTTTTTATTTTTACCTGAAGATCTCTTTAATGTGGCACATTTTACTAAGCCTCTTGGTTTTGATAACCAATTTATTTAATGATTTAGGGTTAGTACAAAACTTTATGAATTTATATCTTTCTAAATTGACCTTGGTCTTATGATTTACTATTCAAAGTACTGATTTCTTCAATCTTGTTGGTTTTGTTTATCTGATTTTGTAATTTTATTTTATCAATTTTCAATATAAGTGCTTTTAATTCATATCCAAAAGTTTTTTTTTATTAATGTACCAATTCATTATTTTTCCATAAAGGTAAGCTTTTAGACCATCCCAGATATAAACAACAGACATGTCCTCAGTACTATTGAAATGAATATTTTTTTTATTTCAGAAATAAATTCTTCAAAGGCTGATAGTGTAGTTAAATATGCTGGTATTGTTTTAATTGGGGTATAATACTTTGAATGCAATGGTATATCAAAATATATAGCATTATGATGACATAATGGGCATGGATGAACTTTAACTTTGCTTAGGTTATTAATTAAGTTGTTCAAAATATAGAACCTATCAATTCTAAAATATGAACCATGTCTTTGTGAAAAGTGTGTATAGAAAAGGGTTTCTGAATCTGTGAAATCATTGATGACTCTAATATGATATGTATCTGCAAAGTCAATCACATTTTTGCTGATAATGTTACTCTCCTCTTAATAGTAGCAGTTGAATCTTTCTCATTAATTATACAATTGAAGTCCCCTGCTAATATAATATTTCCTTTGCAAAATTGTACTATTTGGTTTAAATATTGTTTGACTGTGTGAATACCTATCACTGGTATCCAATAGATATTAATAAATGTATATATTTTCTTATTAAGTTCTAATGTAAAAGCACAGACATACCCTTATCATCATTATATGTGTCTATTATTTTAGACAATGGTAGAGAATTATTCCATAGAATTGCAACATCTCTTTTCTTTTGTTGATGATGTGAACCAGTTAGTACTGTATATTTTCTATTATTGACTCTGTCTATATCATCCTTTAATAAATGTGTTTCTGGTAAAAAAAGCAACATTAGCGTTAAAAAGATTTAGGTATTTATTTAAACTTCCCCTTTTGCAGCCATTATTTAAACCATTAATATTACTGGATAAACATTTTAATGTTAGCATAAGTAATAATGAATGAGTTTATTAGAGTGAGGATCATTACATTATTGAATGTATTTGCATAGATATTTATTCTTACCATATTAAAACAGTTGTTGGATGAATTGTAGTTCAAATGATGTAAAGCAAAAATATAGATTAGACCATTAGAGATTTTAGACACCAAGAGAGAAGAAGTAATTACTATATACAAAAAAGCTAGATTTCTATGTACCGTCACCCCTTTCATGGAGTTCAAAAAGACTCCAGACCCAAACAGTATTCTGTTTGAGTCAACCACCCTCTCACTAACAACAGCTAATTCCCACCACCAACAAAAACCTAATAATTCTTAAGACAAAATGTTAATTATACCAACACGATATGTATATCCCAAATATTAAAGTATTAAACTTTGAGGCTTTTAATATATAATCTTATTTCCTACAAACACAGTGAACATTAGCTATTTATAAGTTATTACTAATATGTGTGTAGTACAACTGAAGCAAAAATGTTTATAAAAGAATTACACAATCAACAATCAGTTGGATATCAGTATCATTCAAGATTAAAGATAATTTTCAGTTAATATGCATAACATTAGAATGCTCTTTTGTTTGTATGCATAATTTCCCCCTTGGATCCTATCCATAAAACAAAAACACAACAAATATCTAGAGATATATATTCCTATACATCTATATGAAAAGTAATTTCAAGCCTTATATCTTGTACAGAAACATCACATTCTAACCTCTTTTTTCAAGGTCATTTCCTTATTATACTGGATATATGCCTTGCTGGATAACTAAAATTTGGCTAGGAATGTGACTGTATTACTAAACTTTTCAGAAATTAATACTCTAACAATTCTAGTGATAGATCTAAAGTCATCAATAAATGTGCTATCCATTTTTTATATAAGTATGTGTACTACCCTTATACTCATTGACTATAGAGCATTCAGAAACTAGATATCATCAAGTATGTCCTATTAACAAGCAGACGTGATTAGACATTATATAGGATTCTCCACAATAATATGTGGTTAAATTAATCCATATATACCATTGTCTCTTTCCCTTCTCATCCCAGTAATTGAAATTTCAAAAGTGTATGCCCTCATTTTGAATGCCCAGATCTGAAGAGAATCAATAAACTGATGTCTATTGATTATTAAATATCACATATAATATACTACTATTCAGTGTCAGACCACTAACATGTAGTCTGAATATCCTTTTCATAAACAGCAGAGTTAACTAAAACAACTCTCACAGTCAAATTAACATGTTTGAGACATTTATCAGATAATATTAAATTGGTATATAGTGATATCTATTTCAAAAGAAGGACTGAGACCATGATATTAATAGTTATTCAAATATTAATGAATAACTAGAGCATCTGAAAATCAGGCTTATGAAATGTTAAATTCAGAGTGAAAATAAACAAGTAAATTGTATAATTCCATGTTAATATATAGAATGTATCAAAGCATCATATGGTGTTGCAAATCTAGGTCTAAATTGTAGCTATGAATAAGAAAATACCAGTTTATTTAATGACTTTCTCAGGTCTTGAGAATTTTTTTCTCTTTTTTTTCTTCTCTCTCTCTCTTTCTCTCTCTCTTTCCTTCCTTCCCACTCCTCTCCACCCTCCCTCCATCTCTTCTGTTCCATATATCTAATAAGAATTCAATTATATCAGGCCAACCATTTAAAGAGAAGACAGACTTTTAAATAAGCCCAGCCTTTGGTTTGAAATACATGTCACATTTATAGCAAACTACAGTATTATTATACTGTATATTCATTGCTTATCATGTAACTAAAAGCATCAGTAATTTGTTTTCATTTTATGGTGATAATAGCTTAGAGGCAAAAGAGAAAGGAAGAGACAAAACAAAAGGTAACTTATATCTTGCCATTCCAATTGTTCTTCAGATTACTAATCCACAAGCAATATACTTATTATGAAAGTAGAACTCAATAAATCAAAAGGTATAACTAAAGAACTGAAAGATGTAGCTGTGGACTTCCAAAAAGAATCCCCTGGTAAATAGTTGAGATAATCCGGGTTCTCGCTTAATGGACTAAGTCATATGACAATCTAACAACAACTGAGCTAAAACTAGATGTTGGTGAGAGAAACTCCTAGAGTGGAGATACTTAAAATTAAACTTTAGTTTATAATATACTTTATAATGCTAAGATATTCACTTCCAGCAGTTAACATACAGGTTCTAGTGGCACACAATAAGTATAGGCTATTCTGTTATTTGGCTTTGTACTCAGCTGGATGCTTTGTTTTCCATACAATTAATTGTCAGAAGTGTGAAACACTAACCAGATTCTACAATTATTTTAACATACCTACTTGTGTAGGAGTCATTTGTGTCATTCTCTTTCTTGGACTTGTTAAGTTTTACAAATGCACCATGCATATGTTTAGAGGTAAACTGGATGCGTATCACATCTTAAATTTTTTTTAACATGTTTATTTTGGTTGGAACTGAGTGTCATTCTCTTTCTGGGACTTGTACTGTAATAAAATGCATCATGTATATTATGGATAAACTGGATGTGTATTTTTTACAATAAGTTGCTAGAAGGGAAAGACTCCTTAGTGTGTCTTGCCTACATTTCCAGTTTTATGGTAAAATTATTAATGGAGTGTAATCAAAAGTTCCTTTATAATAAGCTTATTTGTTGTTTAAAGCAGTAGATTCAGAAAATAAAAGATTTCAAGGCTTTTCAAATATTTCTGTAATCTGTTACCTTTGACTTTAGCATGACTAAAAATATCTGTATGCTTTGTCTAATGGTCTACTCTGCAGTTAATTCTGAAGTCTGATGAAGCATCTGGTTGATGTGAAAGCACTCATTGGTTTTATCTGTTTTACTACTATCTTGAAATCGTTTGCAAAATAAAATTTTGGATATTTTGTGCCGTGGTCTTCTCATCTCCAGTTTCAAAATATATTGTTGCTGTTAAAGTTTGCTTTGGAGAGGGTGAAATTTATCCGTAGTGGCTGCAATTGTTGTTTCTTTTAGTTAAGGCAATGCAAAATTTATTCACAGTCAGCTTTGGGTGTATATTAAGTTATCAAACTTTTAAAAGTTTGAATTTCATATGGTCAACACCATATGATCAAACTTTTAAAAGTTCAAACATTTCAATTGAGGTCTCTGTACAGTGCAGAATGGGAAGACTTCCCTTTCCTGCACTGTAGTACAATCTCGGAGTTGGTATATTTAAAGAACAGGGGGTGTGGGGGCACAGCACCCCATGTGGGTGGTGCAGGGAGGGCTTGCCCCCCTGTTTAAAATGGTCAGGTAAGTTTTTTCTGTTTATTTTTTTTTTAGCTTCGACCATATGACATTCCAACTTTTAAAAGTTCGATAATGTAATATACACCTCTGGGCTTTGGTCTTGAGATGTGCTGTTGATAATAAACCATATCATCCATGGATAACTTCTGTGATATCCAGATCTTACCATGAGCTATTGCTAAATAACCTGACTGAGTAGAGAAACTATTTTCAACAGAGACTTGCAGAGAGAAGCTCCATTTACAGCATATAGAATACCAGAAAAAATTAAATAAATCTATATATCCCCTTACTGTGCAATTTTGTATCAAACTTTTACAGTAAATTTAATATGCACAATATACAGGTGCAGACAAGCTTCATTAATGGGAAATGTGAAGCAATATAGTCACTTGTAAACTTCTCAGCGTACAGGTATGTAGCTACTTAAAAGTGTCTGAGAAAAGGTGTTTGTCAAATAATGAAGGGATAGTTATAAATGGGAATAATATGGTGATATTTAAGAGAATAAATAGTTGCATTATTTAAAGGCTTTTCTTCTTATAAGCAAAAACAAAAAATGAGTATTATATGCAGATACATATCCTTAAATGAATACAGTGATAAAATACAATATATTTAAACAAAGAAGTATTAACTCATTTGGAAGGTGACCATAGGAATTTTTTCTTAACACACAGCCTCAAATTCATAAGAAAAGGATTACATTATATTTGTACATGAACAGTTCCAGGTACCTGACAGTTGTATATAATTATTTCTTCCTATTTCAAATGTTTTTTGTGTAGTATTGCATATTTTAGCTACTGGTATTGAACAAAGTGTGTTTCCAAAATGCTTATGGGATTTTTTACTAATTGGTTTTGCTGTGAAAAAGCAGGTACATCATGTACTTTGACATAGTTGCAGGTATTAATGTGTAATTCCAGTGAAAGCAGTGAATTCTAAAGTTCTTTAGTAAACCCATTAAATCATTTAAGTGAGGCTCTATACATCAGTATACTGCACTAACAAGATAATGTCTAGTAATTCTAGGCCTGCCTTTCATGTCAGGGGTACTATGGTTTGACATGGGTGAGGTTAGTTGTGGCATACACTTTTACAGATCCTAAAGGCAGTCAAGGCACACTGCTTGTGTCTGCAGTCAAAATCTGTCAGATAACACTGTGGATGACTTTGTTGCATTGATCATTATCCCTCACTTTCTCACACTCCACTCAACATAGGACACTACAAAGTTTGACACTGCAATAACTGTCTCATGTGTTGGCTAAATGGGATGATCCTGACTTGGACAGTTTCTAGCCAGTGATGATATTTCACCCTGTAATGCCAACAGTGCAGCATCTCAATGAAAAAGACAACAGCTAATAGAATGCCACAAGGAACTCCACAGCATTCATGCCATATAACATACAAATGGATGACTCATATAAGTAGAGAAATTCCACGCAACATCCTATGGTACAACTTGAGATACTCTATGAAAAAAGCTTATGAATGCTTCCTTGTCTCAGTAATGAGTTGTAGTCTTTTACTAGCCTTCCGCATATATCTTGTGCCCTTCATGTGAGTGTTTCTTGGTATTATGTAATGCTTCTTTCCATCATTATGTTGAACGTTCCATATGTGTGACTTTTCTGCTTTTGTTGCTTTGTGTTGCTGTCTCTTGCAAAGTATGCACAAAGACAATGGTTTAAGAACAGATATTTATTAATAAATCAGTGCTGCAGTGGCCTAAGTGATATTGGTTATGTCCTGCCTGGTATATTATACCCAGTCAAAATACCAAAGCTTTGGGATCCCTCCACCTACAGCCGGGATGTGGGTTGCATGAGCTCCAAGTGGATAAAACCAGTAGCCTGGATGCTAAAAGCTTCAGTGCATTCTTGTCACCCTTTAAAGACCACTTATCTTACAAGCTTCTTCAGAGCATGGATGGCTAGTTTTTGGTCTACTATTGCTTGGCAGACAAGTTCCCTTTGGGGAAACCTTAAACAATACATTTTCTGTGAAAAATATGCTGAGTTCTTAGAGAAACGCTATTTTTGGAGAAGTGAGTTTTGTGGGCCTGCTTCACAACTAACTAATTTGAAAAACTGTTTATCTTCTATTTTTAATTTTGACTGTACTTATTTTATAGACTTTTATGAAAAATCTTGTGTTTATTTTGTGGAATTCAATGTTCTATTGGATGGAACTGTGCTTTGGCAGGGCCACTGTGTATTGAGAACTTCTTTGGACCACTTACATGTCATTAACTTGTTCTAGTTGGGGATTGGGCTTTTTTGTCTGGAGAACCATTGAACAGTATATTGGTCCCATGGTTTTATTCTTCTATGGACCAAAGTAAAATGAAACAGTAGCAAAAGGTTCTCCAGTTCAATTTTCAGCTGGAGTTCCTTCTGTACAGAGTCTGCATGTCTTCCCTGCAGTCATGTGAGTTTCCTCCAGATGCTCTGGTTTCCTCCCACATTCTAAAGATATGCAGTAAGTGGATTGCCACTCTAAATTGCCCATAGGTGTGAGTGTGGGTGCAAGTGAGTGGTACAGATGAACTACCATGGCAGGGCTAGCTGCCCAGTGGTGTAAACCCTGACTTGAGATGATTGTCACTGTTGAAGTGGCACCCTGACCCCATGTGCAGAAATGGGAAAAAGGGGTAGCGGATGAATGGATCCCTTTGATTTAGCTATTTCAACCATCATAGACCAGGGTTTTGGCCACATCCTATGTGGGCACACAGGAGCCCTTGAAAAGAATTGGGGAGCCACTTTTGTTGGTCACTGAGAAGGCAGTGGGCATTGCATCTCTTCTTAGATGACCTAAGAGACCTGATCCCTGGGGTGACACTCCATGCAGGTGTCTCTCATTCACTTTACAGATATACCTAGAGAAAAAAAAGACAACAGGTTAAACATTTATTTGTCTCTGGCTATTTTTCTGTTAAGCAAGAGTTTAATGGCTTATCCCAGGTATTAAAAACTCTTAAGCGTGATTGCAATTTTTTTGTAAAAAAAAAAAAATCAGGCCCCTTACTTTCTGAGGCTTCCCAGTCTGATGATCATGAAAGAGACTGGGAAAAAGGTGTATTATAATTTTCCTGTCTGGTTGTGAAACTGAGGAAAGTATTTACTCTGAGTCACCAAAAAAGGAATTTTCATTTTGTTATTTTATTTGTAGAATTAATAATGTTTAAGAGGTATCAGACTAATATTCCATCATCTTTGTACAAATACTGTGTTTAACTAAAATTTGAATTTCCACAACCTGCTGCTATTCCTCATCTTTTACCAGCTTTGGAGGATGTTGATATTGCTTGCAACTATGCCTAGTATTTAACCTGTTGCTCATAAAATGGCTGACATGCTTAATACATTTCCACAGTCTCATAAATATTTTTCTTATCTAAAATCTGATCTTGCAGTTTTTTCTGTATTAAATCCTTTTACAACAAAAAATTTAGTTAATTCTAATCCCTCCTCCTCAGACAAGAATAAAGCCCTTGACAGATTTGGAAGGAGAATTCACCCTTCTGCTTCTTTATCCTTTTTATTTCTAAATTATCAGGCTCTCGCATTAAAGTATCTATTGTCTTCTTTTGTCAGTGAAGAACATTGCTTCCAGTTTTCACTCTTCAGAAATGAAGTGGTCTTTTTTTGTATTCTTTACTTCCATTTCCTGAACAACTAAAATTATTTCAAATGTTCTAATGGCCATGAATGACCACACTGACTGTGTCCAGGGCAGCAGCATCTGCTTCTAGTATGAACATATTTTACTTGGGTACATAACTAACATTTTCTAAAGAAGTCTAAAATTTTAAATTCTCCTTTGGATATGGAGGGTTTTTTTTTGGTCCTTCTAGTACTCAGGCACTCAGGTTAATGAAAGAGGAAAATTAAGGTGGTTACTTAGATTTTTCATCCATCCTCATCTGTTTGCTAAAACCTTTGCTAAAATTGAGGGTTCCTTTTCAAAAACAATAAAAAAAACATGTCCCAGACTTCCTATTTGCCATTTCACACAAATGGCTTCTAAAGGTTCAGTAGAGTTTTGAAGAGTAGTGGGCAAGCCTCCCACCTTTCCAGGGAATTTTCCCTCAACCTCCAATTCATACTTCCCCATTTCCCAAAGTCCTCAACCCAGTGCTTCTCTGGGATTTACAGAACCATTTCTCCCAGATCAGTAAGGAAAATATTTTTATTGAATTTTCCCTTTCCAAAGGAGGATCCTTCTTGGAGACCAGTTATATATTTTTCCTTTTAAAACCTTTTTTGTAAAAGTTTCAAAGTTCAAAGTGCTTTCCCTATAGAATTTGTTACCTCACTCCTATATTTTTTGGTAACTCTACACTTGAAAGATGTTTATATGGTGGCTAGGATGCTGAACTGATAGCTGCACTTCATTTCAGCTCTCTTACCTCAATACAATTCCTGACAGGAATTTTACAAAATAATATTTAATTTGAAGAAATTTTTATTACTAACTTATTTCTAATAACTCTGAGCATCTATAAGAAAAATTTTATTGTCAGAACTTGAATAATTCCTGTCAAATTAATTACTGGAAAATCAGCACCAATATCAGCTTTACAGCATGAGTCATCTAAGGAATACAGCACAAGACTCTTCTCTCAAAAAAGACCTGCAGTCTCTCATTACAAATATACAGGAACTTACAATAAAAATCGACAAGATGGACAATAAAATAGATACTTTTAAAGAAAAGTGCTCACAACAACTGGAACAGCTTCAAGAAATGTTTACACAGCAGAAAGGACAGATATCACTTATTGAACAGTCATTAAGTGACATTGACACTAGAGTCCAAATAGAAGAACAACAAACTGAATTCTTACTTCAACAGAATACATATTTACTAGAAAAGCTTGATGATATGGAAAACTGAACAAGAAGAAATAATATTAGAATATATGGTCTACCAGAAAAATCTGAAGGGGACAATATGATAAACTTTCTTACCACCTGGATACCAGATGTAACAAAAATACCTGAAGCTCTTTCATATGGTATAGAACGGGCACATAGATCACTAGCAGCTTCTGGAAATGCTTCTTCTCCGGGTAAGAACAAGCCGAGATCTATAATTGTGAGACTTTTTCTACACAAGATAAAGATCTTATATTAAGAAATGCTTGGGCAAATTCTCCCATCAAATACAATGATTCATTAATAAGATTTGACAATGATTATTCTACAAAGGTGGTTTCAAAAAGAAAAGAATTTCTACCAATAAAAAAAACCTTGAAGAAAAAGCAACTGAAAGTCCATCTTTTATTTCCAGCAAGACTGAAAGTTTTTCTACCAAATGGAATAAAAATCTTTGAAACAGTAGATTCAGCAATAAAATACCTTACCAACAACAACATCCTAACACATGAAGAATCTATGGACTGGACAATAAGTACAATCAAGAGAAATGCTGAAGTAAATAATTGGAAAACTGTTGAGCAAAAGAAAAAAAACTAAAGGACAAATAATCTTACATATGTTATATTCTGTAAAAATCTAAATAATAATACTAACAACAAAAGAAAAGTTCTTACTGTCTTCAAGTTACACCAAAACAGGTACTGTTTTCAATTATATTTTAAATGTCAAAATTAGCATAAATGTAAATACATTTATCTCAAATCACATCAATATACTAAGCATAATTTAAACATTACTCTATTTTTCATTATTATCCATCTATTATTTTCATATTCTTAATCAGAGTAATCAATGCATAATAATGTTCCCAAATAGTTTATTTATTTATTTATTTATTTATTTTCTCTCTTTGTGTTTTGTTGTTTTTATTTTCTCTTCTTTTATTAAATCTTCATTAACTTATAATACTTTAATCAGTATATGGTTATATTGCTTAATAGGTATAGTAATGGCTGCTATATAACTTATTATTAGTTACATCCCTGATAGTATTACTTTTTATAAGTTAAAAGTGTCCCTGTTTGGATAAACGCTAATGCTGGGCAGAAATGTGTTGCTTTTGAAATGAAGTATTTCAGTTAAGATGTATCATAAGACTACTTTAAATAATCTTAAAAGATGTTCTGCCTTTGACCCATATGCACATACTGATATAGTCCAGTGAAAAAATATGTTTTAAGTGATATTTTGAGGCTGTAAGTCATGTGTGTTGTGGCTCCAGACATCCGGAGTTGAAAGATGCTTGTGACTAGCTTAGATATCCTGTTGTCTTTTCTTTTGTAGAGAAATAAGGCATAGCATGTTTAAAATGCAAAGTTTGACAGTTGTGAACACTACTCCGTAAACTAGAGTGCTTGCGTGCCACTACATGAGTTTGTCACCAAATAAGATGAGGGAAAAGAAAAGAGAAAAAACACATACCTTTTCCCCGCTTGGTTCTCGAGACAATTTAACAGCCACAAACATCACTAGAAACTTGAGTTACTTATTGCTTGTCGCATTTACTTGTGTACGCCATCCCCTGACTCTTTCTAATTGACGTCTAGTCAGAAAATAAGCTAGGTTCACATTTAAAGATACAGAAACCTAAATTCCTTCTAAGGAAACATAAATAATATAAAAGGTTCATATAAATATACACAGATATTTATTTTTGAAGCACTTTCAGTTTATGGCTACTGATGTCTTCTAGCACCTTGATAGATAAGGACATATATCTGCTTGTCTTTCTATCAGTTTAGATTTCCAGACATTTTAGCTATCCCTTACTATGTTTTATACAGCAGAGTTTAAAAGCAGAAATTAATCATCAGCAAATAAAATCACTGCTGTTTTACAAATTCTCTAAAGAAACTAGTAAATGTCAAGCAACTGACAGGTTTGTTTTGGGGAGGGTTGCCATTTCCCACGCTGGTGCTCCTGCAGAATACTACTGATGTCCTGCTGCCAAGGTATGCCCTCGGGTGGGCAGGTGGGATGCAACAAGAAGGTTGGATGTGCATTTGGCAAATCAAACATTTAGATGGCGTTATGGTATACTAGATGGAGAAAGTGGAAGCAATGATTGTATAGGCAACTATAATGAGTAACATAACAACAGTGGATTTGACCCGGTGTGTCAATTATACAATGTTTATATCCCATGTGGCTTTGGGCTTTGTCGAAGCATCTGTGTTCTACACACATATTGTGTTGGATCTGATTTGAGTGGAAGGGCGAGAGGCTTAGCCCACACCCTAATTTGTTACTGGGTTGCCATGCATTATGGGCATGCATTGTGGCAGGTACTCAACGGGCTATCCATCCTTAGATGGCTCATGCTGTTCCCGTTTGCTCATCTGAATGGTGACTGCAGCTGTGCTCTTCTTGTTATGTTGCCTGGCTGTGGCTTCACCCTTCTTATAATATTGTCTGGCTTTTTACATTATCAAGAATGACACAATACTAGTGTATGCGGGTATATCATGTTACTGTTAGTGTGGACAAGGATGCTTGACAATGCAACTATGATTCTTGGACCTTTCTGCAGACGGGTGTGTTGTCTGGCAGTTGAGAGCCTGGTTGTTCCTGATCAGCGGACCTGTATTTTTGTGTTTCAATGTGACTGCATGAAAGGATGCCAGTATTGGTCTGCAAGTTTGTTGGGCAGTAGATTCGTTGGGGATTGATTTGAGGAGACACTTGTATTATGGCTGGGGCACTTGACATTTGATAAATGTATCCTCTCAATGATGCGTTCTGTCTGGTCATTGGCTGTAAAACAGCTTTTCTGAGAAATATTGTTGTGGTGCCAGTTAATGATTTGGATTAAATGTTTCTATATACAGTCGTGAAGCAATTGCCAGGATAAAATGGTACTCTTGCAGTGCATGGATCATCGTGGCTGTCCTCCGATGTTGGAGGAAAAACAAGCTTCTTGGACACCTTTTTGACGTGGTAAAGGTGTTACCCCATGGTTTGAATACGTTTTGTCTCTTTGCTGCAAAATGGGTTGGGAATTTTGGCCTGTATTATTTTCGTACATGGTGGTTTGAATCTTGGCAGCTTCCATTGTTTTGATGTGTTCTCCGGTATACTTTTGTTCAGTCATAGGATTGAATTACTGGTGTTGAGTAGGTCAGGATTGTATCTCCAGCACTTGTTGTCAGCAGATAGACTCACTGGTTGGGTGTCAGTCTAAGCTGTGGGAGTTGATGTGTGATATACATAGATGTTTGCTTTGAGGGTGTGGTCAAGTGTGCTGCAGTTTTAACTCTGTACTGTGTCAGATTTCATTGTGCAGGGTCCCTCTGAGGGTTTATGGAAGTGTTGGCAACAAGACACTCAATCAGGTAACAACATTATGAGTGGTCTCTTGGATAAGGGAGCTGTCTAAATTGTGATCTTGTTGTCTCCAGCCATGGGAATTGTCATTGAAAAGCTGAAAAATGCAATCAGAGGAACATATTTAATGTCTACTAAAGAAATATTAATATACTTATACATTGTATTGCATTTCAGTTTATGTTAAACATGAAATATGATGTGGTTTCAGAACTATTCATGTTTTTATTCCAATATGACTTTGCAAATATTAATTTAAACACTGGTTTCGGACTTGAGTAGTCTAAAACAATTGCACAACAATGGTACTGTATTATACAGTAATGTCAGTAAATAGTTTTCAACAGATGTATGAAATATACAGTTATAGATTTTAACATGATGTTTATTAATACCCTAAATTATTTTGAAATGATACTACCTTAATCTAAATATTTGTACCTTTTTGAAACCTGCTTAGAAGTAAGTATTATTGAATTACAATAAGATGAGTAAAGAATATATGTATATATTTTAGCTGATTAGATTATCTTAATATATTATTCAATTATCTTTATTTAAAACTAAGAGGATAAGAGAAACTGATCCAAATATTATTTGTGAGGGTAGAAAGTTTGTTTGGTTAGATTCACTAACCAAACGAAGAGGTATATTACCTCATAGCAATAGGGAATGGTTTTAAGGTTAAGAATTACAAGTTTGGAAGTTCTTTGTTTTTTTTTTATTCTATCACTTTGGTGTCACTCAGAAACATGCAAAAATCATACAAGAAAAACTTTTTGAATTCTGTATCCAAGATGGAACTAAGAATAAACAATATTTACATAAACTTACACATAAAACAAACTCAAAACTAGGAAATGAAATGTTTATCCATAAATGTTAATGGTCTAAATAATAGTAATAAAAGGAGAAGCCTATTCAAGTACATAAACTTACATAAACCACAAATAGTCTTTTTACAAGAGACACACTTATTAGATAGAGATATAAACAACTTAAATATTAATAATTACACAGTACTAATAAACTCTCAATACAACACAAACCAAAGAGGAGTAGTTATGCTACTTAGCAACTCAACTATAACACCTAAAATAATTACTACTCATCAAGATACATCAGGTATGTTTTGTCTAGTTTCAATAGAGTTAAATAAGAGAATCTATACGTTAGTAAATCTATATTGGATCCCAGGACTAGGATTAAAAACAGTTAAACAGCATTTTGAAGAGATAATTCATTTAACTAAGGGTAGCCTGATATTGGACTTCAACTGTATAATGAATGAAAAAGATACAGATTCTAAATCCAAAAGAAGAAAACAACCCATCTCTAAAGCACTATCAAAATTTATAGATACATTGTATTTAAAAGATATAAATGAATTTGCAGAACCAGACTCACTAATCTTCACATTTTATTCTCATAGATATAAAACTAACTCTAGAATTGATAGAATATATGTTGCCAATGACCTAATAACAAAATTGACAAAGTCAAAATCATAAATTGTCCTTTATCTGATCATAATGCCATAGTCTTTGAGATAGAGCTTACACCATTTTATTCAAATCCCATTACTAGGATACCTTCCTATATCACAAAATTGAGAGATTTCAAAGAATTTTATGAAGAAACAATCAAAACTTTCTAGAAATAAATTACACAGAAGATATTTCAGAAATATATGTCTGGGATTCATTAAAAGCAGTTACATATGGGAAGATATTATCCTGGTACATAAATAAAAGGAAGTTATGGAATAAAGATATGCTAGACTTACAAAACAAAGCAGATAAATTGAAACTGGAAATACAAAAGGGTAATGCTACTCAAGTTCAAGAACTTACACAAATCAATAAGAAGTATACAGAATTGCTACACCATAAGATTATGATTAACTTAGAAAAGATAAAAATAAACTCATACTCTACTAATTCAGCACACCTGAGATACTTAACTAATAGAACAAAAAAAAAATTAAATCTAAGCAAATAAAAGAAATATTTATTCCCAATACTAACAAAAGAGTTACGGAACTAAATGATATTTTAGAAGCATTCAGACTCCAATTTAACATTGATAATTCCATAAATACTCAAGATACACCTACTAAGGATATAAAAAATACTTAGAAAACAATATTCATATTAAATGAACACAAGAACAAATAGACATTATAAACAAACCAATCAATATGACAGAATTAAAATCACAAATTAAAAAGCTCAAGACAAATAAAGCACCTGGCCCAGACAATATGCTACCAGAAATGTATAAATTAATACCCAATCAAGCCATATCTTTATTATTAAAAGTATATGATATAGCCAATAAAGATTTGAATATACCACCCTCTTGGAAATATTCATTGATATCCCCAATTATCAAACCAGATAAAGATGAGAAACAGTGTTCCTCATATAGGCCAATATCATTACTCAATATAGACTACAAGATGTTTATGGCTATATACGCAGATAGGATCAAACACTTTCTTCCTTTCTTAATTCACAAAGATCAAACAGGTTTTATTAAAGGAAGAAATACTTCAGATAATATTAAAAGAATACTAACATTAATAGATTATAGCAAACATAAAGTCCTACATTTAAATGTAATCTCATTAGATATTAATAAAGCTTTTGATTCGGTTAATTGGAACTTTCTTTCATTAGTTTTAAAAGAATATAACTTTCCTTCTAATTTTAATAATCTTATCCAAATACTATATGAAAAATCTACTGCATATGTTAAACTGGGATCATATAGATCAGGCCCTATAACAATAAAAAGGGAACTAAACAAGGTTGCCCTTTATCACCATTGTTATTTGCATTACTCATAGAACCCTTTGCAAATCAAATCAGATCAAACAATAACATAAAGGGCATTTGTATTAATAAAATGTTAAACCTTAAAATCCAACTCTTTGCTGATGACATACTATTAACTCTCTCAGATGCAAATGAGTCTTTGAATGCTCTATTTAACTCCATGAATAAATTTCAAAATATTTCAGGCTTAAAATTTAATGAAAACAAAACTAAAATTATGCCCTGTAATTGTAAAAAAAATAATATAAACAAAAGATTTTCCAAATATATAGTAACAGAAAGTAAATTATTATATCTGGGAATAAATCTACTCAATGAATTAACAGATTCTCTAATATTTAACTATAATAAAATACTAGACAAAATAGAACAAACAATTGGTTACTGGAATAAATATATATTTTCAACAGCAGACAGATTATATCTTATTAAAATAATCATATTTCCCAAAATATTATACTTAATACAAAATTTTTCATTGCCACCTCCCAAATATATTATTCAAAGATACAATAAACTAATTTTAAATTTTCTATGGTTTCCAAATAAACCCATTATAGCCTTAAATAAACATTTGCCAGATTGGGAAGATGGTGGAATTAATTTACGGATATTGATTTATATATTACTTCATCTGTTATTAAAAACATAACACTATGGTTAAATAATTCATACACACCTATATGGAAACAAGCCCATGAGCAGATTTACATAGAAATCAATTATAATCACATACAAGACAACTTAACAGTAATACCATCACCCCTTATATGGATGTTAAAAGATTATTTTTAGGGAAAAGGAATAATATTAATAAATTGCCATCAAACTATGTAAGTTCTACACTTTCAGTGTTCAGAACATATATAAACAAAATACCAAATATTAATTCTTGGATTTTTCTTATTTTCCTATAGCTTTTACACCAAATATTCTAGATACATTCCAAATATCTAAAATAAATATACTTAAAGAAGAAACATTACTCTTTTGGCATCAACTTATAGAGAAAGGGAAAATTCTAACAAAGGAACAGATAATTTATAATTATAATATAAATAAAGACAATTGGCTGTTTTACAAAATCTAAGGCATTTTCTTATAAATAAAATAGAACAAATGCAACCTTCAGTTAGACATGAAGCTCCAAAACTCATTGAATACCTTATTCTTATCACAAAACAGCCTTATCAGGGTACAGGTTATTTGTCTAATATCTATAAAATTGTTAAAAACTAAAAACTATCATGAAAAATCATACTGGGATTATTATACTTTAATAAACAACCATCCTCCAGTTGAAGAAGAAAAAGTAATATTCTAAAATCTTCCAAATTTTCTACATTATCAAAATACTGGCAATTATTCACTTGGAGATATCTACACAGAAGTTTCTATACACCACATAGGTTAGCCAAAATGTATTCTATTGAAGATCAATGTTGGAGATGCCATATCAAGATAAAAGCAGATTGGCAGCATGTTTTTATGAATGTATATGTCTCAATATGTACTGGAAATCCATTAATTATTTTTTCAGACTGTTTATAATGATAATTTTCAATTAACAAAGTCTTTAATTTTATTCAACTCTCCTATTCCAAACTGTGTACCAAAAAGACACTAAAATCCTATGGTCACTATTGGCAATTTCACGTAAAATCATAACTATACACTGGAAAAATGAGGCTTCGCCTACTTTCAAGCAATTTGAGACTTTAACAACAACAGTTGCTCACATGGAAATATTAACAGTGAAGAACAGAACTAAAAGATCTACTTCTTACTATTACTCTTGGATGAAAGTACTGGAAATACTTGAAAATATCGAAGAAGATATATCATCTTATGTTTCTAACTCTATATAATATAGAATTTCAATGTTATTTGCATAGACACCAATGTAAATAGTTATATAATGGTTTGAAGTTAGTAATGTTTTAGAATTGTAAATATGTTATTTATCTTTATTTCATGTAATGTTTAAGACATCTTATTTGAAATAATAAAAAAAATATTTAGTGAAAGATGTTTATGACATTCCTACTGACATAGATTTCAGATGTTTTCTATATCTGTGTTATACTATAATTTCTATATGTTACCCTTTGGATTATCTACTAATCCAATGGTGTTCACAAAAAGTGCCTAGCTCCTGTGATAGACCATTTTAGACAGCAGGGTATTCACATTTTTCCTTATTTAGATGACATATATCTGCAATGTCAGAGTGTTAGGAATTCCTTACATGGTGCAAAATCTCCTTCATAGTCTAGGATTCTAGGTCATTATTTACACCTCCATATAAAAGGCATTCTTCTGTGAAAACAAAAGTTGATCTGTACCCGTTGTTCTTGAGCTTCTTCATTCAGTGAAGCCAAACCAATAGAGAGAACGGAACCAGGAACAAAAATTAAGACCACGAAGCTGAGCCAACACCTTTTGATAAATCCAAAACTGGTCTTTTATTATACGAGAACAAAAACACTAAAACCACGTATCACAAGCGCTTTCGCTCGGATGTTCCGAGCTTTTTCAAGTTGGTAAAAAAATGTGAAACATCAGTTTAAATAGCTGCTTGTGTTAATTAAACAATTAAACAATTTTGTAATTAAAGTGCTATTCAGTTATTCAGTCCTAGATTTCTGCAAGAGAATCTCAGGATTCTGGGGTTTATATGTTCTGTGATTGTCTATAACAGATTATATACGAGATTAACAAAACAATTCAGTGGTTCCTGTAAATGGTGGTCCCAACATCTTCAGTACTTGACATTTCAGATTCCTGTGTTGGGCTTTGTGAAAAGTTGTTTTGGCTGCGAGACCAGATATCCTGTTAGACAGGTCTCTCTCTTTTATTCATTTCCCAGTGAAGAATTTGTAACAAGTGCTTTGGATTTTTATGAGCAGCAGTATGTTTCAGCGTAAAAGTGCAAGGCCTTTAGAATAGTTAGGACAGGCCAAAGTGCCCCAGTTTCAAAGAAAATATTAGCTGCTGTCCATGCTGTCAATTCTCTACATATGTGATCTCCATGGTCGCTTATCACAGACAACAGCACAGTGATGTGGTACATAAACTGGTGGTAATATCTTATCTCCTGGCAAGCTAGCTATGTTAGCTTGAGCAGTAACAATGCAGATCTGTTTAACCCTTCTAGTTTCTTACACTTCATCAGATTAAAAGTTTGTGTCAGACGAGCTGAAATGGACCAATACAACTCATGAATAGAAACTGAATGATGGGGTATTCCAGGAAACCCTTTGAGTAGATCTCTGCCTCTTTCAATACAAACAACTGAATAACTTCTATTCCTGGATTTCTTGTAAGCAGAACTGGAAAGCAGATGCTTTTTAATTTCCTTGGAAGTGAATGTTCCACTATGCATTTCTCCCTTTCCACTAATGAGGGCCATTTTGAAGATTCACAAGGACTCTCCAGGAATCATTGTGCTGACTCCATTCTGGGCCAAGCAATAGCAGTTCTAACTTTTCATGGAATTATTGGTCAAGGGAATTACCAGAAGGTTCTTCACAATTTATGATCTCCCACAAGGCAAGGGGTATTGGTTATATTCCAAATTCAATATATATATATATATATATATATATATATATATATATATATATATATATATATATATATATATAAAATCTGTATATGTTAGGATCCTGCAGCAGGAGCCTACGTGATGCAAGTTATAGGTTAGGCTCCTGCACAGTAATTTAATTAAACATTTACTGTCATGTTAAGCTTAATTACACAACTATACTTTACTGCAGTGCAGTGTGCATTAAATTATCCCGTGTGTCTTTACTGCTTACATGTTTTAATGATACATATGTATAATGCAAATGGCCCTGAATAATTCATTCTTCACTCAGTCCTAAAATGATTTACTTATTAGTCAATCCATGTAAAACTTACAGTGGACATATCACTGGAGTGCCTTGTTTTTGCACATGCTCTTTTTGTACCCTTGATTATATGGAGCACTCCAACAGATCTAGTCATGATGTGAATCCTACCATTTCTTCTCATGTTTTACCAAGAGTTGTATAATTTTGTACTTGCTCATTTCACCTGACCAGCTTGTATATCTGAACTTTTTAAATAAGTTTCTCTCAGTAGTGAACTGTGTTTACGTACACTGTACAATTAACTGGAATGATTATCATTCAGAACCTTCCTATAGATGCTTATCTTTAACTCAGTGGCATCTAAACTGTCTAAAAACCATGAAACTCTGTTTTCAATACTTAAAGATAACTATCAAGAAACAAAAAACACTAAATACCACCAACCAGTCCACAAATAAAGATAAAACAGCAGACAATCCCCTCAAAAACATGTAGACTCAGGAACAGCTGAAGAATCCATAGGTTCATAGGTTCATAGGTTCATACTAGGCTATCTGCCCGAGGGCATTTACAAGCCTAGCCCATAGTTTTGTGGCTTACGCCACCCCTTTAGTATGGGGAACTATACCCATTATTTTGCTGTGCCTCTGTTGAGCAGTGACACTGAGGTAATCCCTGGGGTATATCTGAGATCTCCCATCCATTGGTCAAGATTTCTCTTGAACAAGGCCAGCGAGGTGCTCTGCCTCACATATACCGGGATTTTATTCCACAGCATAGGGAGTCTTTGGGTGATAAATCTATCCCTCCAGCACGTCCTATTAATAGCCGTGTCGAGGTTTAAGTCTCCTGCCCTTGTGGCTCTGATGGATCTAGATTTTTTGAGGTGAAGCATATTCATCAAATCTGGGTTTGACATGGCCTTGTATGTTAGGCAAAGGTCACCTCTGAGCAAGCGTAAGCGACTGAATAGAGCTGGAGTTCTTTCAGTCGGGCAGCATAGGACAGATGTTTGAGACCCTTTATCCTTTTGGTGAGGAACTTTTGTGGCCTCTCCAGCTGCTGCAAGTGTCGGGTCAGATACATTCCAAATGGGGCATTGTACTCAATCATTGGTCTGATGAGTGATGAGTATAGGGAGACTATGACCTCCCTTGATCTAGATGAGAATCCCTTCATGATAAGGTGGGCAATGTAGAAGGTCTTCCTAACTACTTTAGCTACATGGGTGTCGAATGACAGACTACTATTAACCTGGGTCCCCAGGTCCCTGATAACTTCTTCTGTGCTCAGTGGATTGCCACCTATTTGGTAGCTATGGGTAACCTTGTTTTTCCCGAAGGGTATGACTATGCATTTTTTGGCATTTAACTTTAGGCCATGGCTCTGGCACCAGTTATCCGTTTCTGTGAGACCCTTCTGAAGGATATCTGTGTCAGATGTGTTTTCTACTATGGCCCAGTTTGCAGTCATCTGCAAACTTTGTCAGCCATAACCCTCCTGTGTTTGCTTGTACTGGAAAAGTAGAGGCAAATCAAGAGTGGGCCCAGGACTGAGGCCTGTGGTACACCACTTGTGACAGGCTTTGAGTCTGACATGGCACCAGCAACTCTGACCCTGTGGGTTCTGTCACTCAGCCAGTTTGCAACCCATCTTGTGATGTATGGGTTAACATTTAAGCTGATGAGTTTTTCAATGATACCCGAGTGGGGTATTGTATCAAGGCCTTCGCCAGATCAAGGTAGGCTGTATGGACTGCCTTTCCTCATCAATGGCTTTGGTGACTGTTTGAAAAGTCAACCAAGTTTAGAAGGCATGATCTGCCTTTGACAAAGCCAAACTGGGATGGATCCAAAGTCTGCAAATTCCCTATGTCTTTATTTATGAGGTCCATTATGATCCTCTCCATGGCTTTGCAGATAAGGCTTGTCAAGCTAATGGGCGGTAATTTCCAGGGTCGGTGGAGGCACCGCCTTTGTGAAGTGGGACCACAGTTGCAGTGCGCCACTCCCTGGGTGCGTATCCAGAGGTAAGACTATGATTAAACAGCTGTCCTAGCTGTGGGTTTAATTCCTCATTGAGTTCGTGGAGCACACAGCCGGGGACACCATCAGGTCCCATGGATGCTGTGTTTTTTGCTTTGGAGAGAGCAGTTCTCACTTGGGCGTTGGAGATGTTTGGGGGCTGCAATCGCTTGGTATAGATATCTCTCCTTTGGGGGAGGGCAGAAGTTTGCACTGAACCTGTCAGCCAGTATGTTGGCAATGTCTGTAGGATCTGTAATCTTCACATCATTTTGAACTAGTTCTGAGCATATCTGGGAGTTTCCTCCCAGGTTTCTAACATAGCTAAAGAAGGCCTTATGATTGTCTTTTGAGTCTTTAGCTATTTTTCTCTCAAAATTTGCTTTGGATGATTTTATGAGAGCTCTTAGTTTTTACTTATAGTGATCAAGGGTGTCTTACCTTTTAAGGATTTTGCTCTATCTTGTAGTAGCTTCCTCCTTTTGTTGTAGAGTTTGTTTATGGCTGGGGTCCACCAGACTGGACGCTTGCCTTTGGTACAAAGAGTCTTTGTTTTGCTTGGGATTGCCTTATCCATGCAGTCCTGCAGGTGCTGGTAGAAGGCATTTGTAAGTGATTCAGCGGCTTGAGTACTGTTTTCCCGCTCGGGGCCTTAAAGGAGACCACACTAGTCTTTAGAAGTGTGAAGTCGGCTTCGAGAAGTTCTTTACTGTGGTCTTTTTATTTCAGGTGGGGGTGGGATGAGGACCTCCAGCGAGATTAGTTTGTGATCTGATCTCACCAGTGAGGGGTATACTTCCGGTGTTGAACATTGTGCTCCCATGTTCGTGATGATGAGATCAAGTATGTTTTCTCCTCTTGTGGGGATGGTGACTAGTTGTTCCATGGCATTTGAGTTTATGAATTCCAGGAACTTTTGGGCTAGGGTGTTTGGGCTTGAGTAGTGTTCCCAGTCTATATTAGGGTAATTGAAGTCACCTAGTATGATGGTGTTTGGTGATACATTTATCCCTCTAGTGTTTTCAGGAAGGCCATGTGAGGTTCCTGAGTTTGTGAGGGTGGCCTGTAACATGCTACAATTTGCAGAGCAGTCTTGCCTATGGTTAATTGCACCTGGATGGTCTCCGATGCATCGTGCGTTGCCACCAGTCTTGAGGTGTGGGTGTCTTTGATGAATATGGATACCCCTCCTTTCTTGGTATTGTCCGGATTTTGGGGCGAACGCATGATAAGAGGTAAAACCTGATAGTGCTGGGGTGCTCTCAGGAGCCTTGAACCAGGTTTCTGTCACTGCACAGACATCAATGTTCTCCATACTGAGAAGGGCCTCGAGTGCGTGCATTTTGAGATTTAGACTTCTGGCATTGAGCAGCATTACCCTTAGTTTTTTTCCTTTTTTGTGTTCTAGGGTGGTAGGTTTAGAATTTGAGCCTTGCCTAAAAAGGCACTATGGGGTGGCAAGAGCCTTTGCCAATATCCGAATCCCAGGGTGACAGGTGCAAGCCGTCCCTTGAAAAAGTAGCGTGGCTTGTCCAGCATGTCATCCCAGGCAGACAGACATTGGATCCCCTTTGAATGACACCAGAGTTTAAGCCAATTGTTAAAGCTGATCATCTTATCTCTGTATTGTGGCATCATTCTTGGTGAAGGTAGGATACTGCTCAATGTCAGGGTCATACCTGCCTGGGCTACATAATCAGAGAGCTCCTCAATGTCTCTTTTCATGTAGTCCAAGGAGGTAAGTCTCAGGTCGTTTACACCAGCGTGGACAATGACTGAGTCATATTTGTACCTGCTGTTGAGAGACCTGAGTGCTTGCGTTATGTGGCGGATTCTAGCGCCCAACAGGCAGCTTACTGTGACCTTCTCCTTACTCAGTCTGGTGAGCGGACGTCAGTGTGTCTGACTATGGAGTCACCAATGACTAGTGTGTCTGGCATTGTGTTTGGCCTTAAGGGCTGTGACTGTTTGACACTCTGACTGTGAGGTCTATGTGTTGCAGGTGTTGTGTTCTGAGGTGGTGGTTGTTTGGGTGTCTGCTTTGGTGGCCTCTGCTGTTTTGGTAGATTTTTGATCAGAGCCGAGTATGTCTTTGTGTGTTTATGTGTATGAATTGAGGTTGTGATGGTACTATGTGAGACTGGGTCTATAGTGTGTGTGGTAACCTTCTCCTCCTGACTGGTCTTGCCAGTCCTATGTTGAGAGAGCTCAGCCTCCAGTTTGGCCGTATAGTTGCATCTCTCGCATGTATTTGTGTTTTGTGGGAGGAGGAGAGGGTTGTCTGTGTACATGAGGCAATTGTAACATTGCCTCAATATTCCCAGGTTCACCAGCTGAGCAGGAGAGGACACTAGCAACTGATCCGTCAACATGCTAGAAGGACTAGACAAAAAAACTTTAAAAGAGATTCCGGGGGATGTGGGTGACCGAGAAATGGGGGTTTGCCTTTTTGGGGTGCTATCAATAAGAGTGCCGTATCAAGGTAATAAGTACTGTAGGAGCAAGTGCTAGGTTTAACAGATAGAGAAAAGTCTACTTGGAGTCAAGTAGAGATGATCTTTTTAGGTATTAGAGAAAGTGCTAGTAACAGGGATGCTTAAAGGTAAGATTGAAAAGAATGCACTCTGCAGTGTGCACTAGAGAAGTTAGATATGAAAGTAGGTAACTTGAGTTTTACCTGTTTAAAAGTTAAGGTTTAGTGGAGAGTTACTATTTTTAAAACAGCAAGATGGACTGAAAGGGGTGGTTACTTTTGTATTTTGGTACTATGAAATACTGTAGGATGGCCAATAAATTTAAATAATTGAAGGGGTGGGATTTCAAAAGTGATGGTTTTGTGATTACTCACATAAGCCAGTGAAAGTAGAGAGAAATGAGATATATGGTCAGATTAACATAAGAGGCGGGCAACTAGAAAGACAGTGGTATTTAACAAGACAACTTAAATAGGTGGGAGGGAGGGAAAAATTCTGCCTGACTCAGAACAGAGAGAGCTGTGGTCTCTTTTGAAGTTTTAATATGCTGTTAAAACAGAATGCAAGCAAAACACAAGATAAAGAAAACAAACTACAGTATTCAAAATATAGAAAGGCAATACAGAAATACAAAAAATAACAGCAAACTAACCTTTCCTTCACAGCAAATTGTAGCAGAGTCTGGATGAGCCTTTCTGGTAAAGCCAGTATAATTAAACTTTATTGCCAGCAAAAACCATAAGCACTTTTGCAGTGAAACTGCTTCATCAGATGTCATAAAATGCACAATCGAACTGACCATAAATAACCAAATCAATTTAAGTCCTACCAATCAAAAACATCCAAAAGTTAAAGTGACAACACATAATTAAAACTTTTAAATGAAAACATTTAAATAAAAATAACATAGTAAAACAACAAACATAAGTGAAAAACATTCCAACAATTGAAATACACATATATATATATATATATATATATATATATATATATATATATATATATATAGACAGCTAGATAGATATGTGTGTGTAAAAAAATATAGAGCATGGGCTTAATGGGGACCTTGTCATTGAGTCCATGTCCAAAATCACTCTTAAGCCTAATTATCCATTTGGCTTCCAACTGCTCAGTGAGACTTCTCACATCACCACCATGTTTACCCTCAAACACTCTCCCACTTGCTAAAACCTTAAAGTTATGCTCTACTGTAGTGTCCTTAACATGTTTAGCTAAGGCATTATTTAATGTGCCATTGCTGATGTGATATTTTAAAGCCCTATCTGTTTTACCTACATAGAATTTTTTACAGACCTCACAGTGAGCCAAATAAATATGCATGGACTCACATGTGGCTGAAATATTGAAGACATATTTTTTATTCTGATCAGGATGTAGAAAGACCACTGTACTGTCTATATATTTACAAATATTACATTTCCCACATGGTTTAGTATAACTCAGGTCACTGGAAATTACTTACTTCTGAAGGTAACATAGTTGTCTTTTCACCCACTAATTCCTTTATCACATCATCAGTAACTAAAACCGGCCAAAACTTCCTAAAGGCTTATGTATAATGACCAACATCAATGGAGTAATGTAATAGCACTTTCAAGTCATTTCTCTTAAATTTCCTTGAATTATCACCCAAACTCAAATGAGTGTTCGAAAAATATGGCCTAGCTGTATCTTCTCTTTTATTTTATTTTTATTTTATTTTACATTTGTTGACCGAGCTAGTCCAACTGGATACATATCCATTTTCAGTGGAGGCCCGGGGAGAAAAGCTCCAGTTAAAAAACATAGTAAATAAACATACTAAAAAACATACAGAAACATCTAATACAAACAATGGAAAATGGCATTGATATGGAATAATTCATCTTCAGTTTAACAATATTTAAAAAAGGACTGAGAAAAAATGAGTGGAAGGGTTAAGCATGGTGAGTAGTACTCATGAGTGACAGTGTTAGGAATTAAGAAGGAAGGTTAGTTTGAAGAATGGTTGCATGAAGAGTTATGGTTGAGAATATTATGTTTTGAGGGTATCAGATAATTAGAGAAAAACAGTTAGTCAGGGTTGGTACAAGAGCATAACCAGTGGTTAGAGAAGAAACGTTTTAGGTTAGTTTTAAATAGTGGGAGAGAGGTTAGGGTTGTAAGGTCTTGTGGTAATTGATTCCATATTTTACCAACTGAATTAGAGAATATGGAGTCGCCTGCTAAGTTATTTGATAAGGATGTATGAATCAACATTTTGTTAGTAGAGCGCAGATTCCTCAAGTTATTATATGGTCTTATGAGGGTAGAGAGAATTGGGGTCTTGTTGGGTTGGTGCAGGGCTTTGTGGGCGATTATAAGTTGGCTAAATTGTAATAGGTGAGGTAATTCAAGCCAGCCTAGTTGTTTTAGATTCTGACAGTGATGAGTCCTGTGTGGAGAGTTTGTAGCAAATCTGGCAATATTGTTATATGATCTAGCTAGTTTGTTAAGATTATTTTTAGAAAGATTGGTATATATGGGGGAAGCATATAACAGGGTAGAGATTAAGTGGGTTCTAGCTATGGTGGTTCTGGCTACTGGTGTCAGGAAAGGTTTGATTCTATAGAGGGATCCAAGTTTTTTGTTAATAGATTTTATTGTAGTGTTTATGTGAGTGTCAAACTTTAGTTGATTGTCAATTGTAATTCCTAGGAGTTTGGTGGTGGGGTCTGGAGCGATAACAGTACCATTGTTGGATGTAAGTGTGAAATGAAGAGGAGGAGACAAGTGATAGGGTGTAAAGAGTAGTAGCTTGTTTTTATGGGGGGTTGAGGAGTAGACAGTGGTTGGAAAACCATTGTTCTATAGTGGAGAAGGATTTTTGTGTGAGAGACTGAAGTTCAGTTAGGGATGAGGCTGAACAAATGATAGAAGAGTCATCAGCATATTGAATGCAGGTAGAGAGTGGAGTAGAGAGATGAAGGTCATTTATGAAAATGGAAAACAGTAGTGGACCTAAAATAGAGCCCTGTGGGATACCTAGGGAGGTGGGAAGGAGGTCTGAAAGATGGTTTTGCCAGAGAACTGCTTGTTTTCGGTTTTCCAGGTAGGATGTAAACCAGTTCATAGCAGGATTATCAAGAGAAAGGGACTTTAGTAGGTGGAGGAGAAGTTGATGATTGACCATGTTGAAGGCTTTAGATAGGTCTACAAAGAATGCTGAGGATAGAATATTTTTGTTGCGATTTTTGTTGATACAGTTGGTAAAGGATAGCAAGGCTGTGGTGGTACTGTGGAATGGCCGGAAACCATGTTGACAGTTAGCTAGGAGATTATAGCAGAGAAGGTGGGTTATTAATTGTTTGGATGCATTTCTCCATTATTTTGGCAAGTGGAGAGAGTAGAGCTATGGGGCGAAAGTTTGAGAACTCAGTGGAGTCACCACCTTTGTGAAGAGGAATAATGTGTGAGATTTTCCAAATTGATGGGATAGTGCCTTCTTTTATGGTTCTATTGATCAATATGGAGATTGGGTAGGCAATGGCTTTGGCTCCGATTTTGAGGTATTCTGCTGGTAATTTATCAGATGAGGGGGTAGTAGGTTTTAATTTTTGAAGTAAAGAAGAGATATAGGAGGTGGGTATAGGTTCAAGGTGAAAAGGGGGAGGAATGGAGCTTGGACTGGGCAAATTAGAGGTATCAGGGTTTTGTTGATTAGCTAGATTTAGTATAGCAGTAGTGAAGAAAGTATTAAAGGCATTTGCTGTTTGCAATGGACAGTCAGGGTTGGAGCCTAGTGGATTAGGTGTTGCTGCTTTGCCTGGGGATAGTAGTGTGTTAATAGTAGACCAGAACTTTTGTGGTTGTTGAAGGGATGACTGCCGCAGTTGAATATAAAAGTTCTTTTTATCTTGTAGGATAGCTTTTTTTGTTATGTTTCTTTGCTGTCTAAAAGTTTGGTGATCAATCATGTCCTTTGTGGTACGCCATTTAGCCCAAGATTTATTTCTACTAAGGATTAGTTTCTTACTGTGATTTGAGAGCCATGGGGCTGGTTTATTTTTCATTCTTATGGAACGCATTGGGGCATGATGGTCTAGGATTGCTAGGAAAGTGGTATTGCAGTAATTAACTGCTTCATTTATAGGGAGGGACTTAAGGGGTGACCAGTTACATTGTTTAAGTTCGGTTAGAAACAGTTCGTGGTCAAAGTGTTTTTTGCTACGGGCAGTTCTGACTGAAGTGGAGATATTTAAACTTATTTTAAGTCTGGTAATATATGTTAGAGAGTGGTCACTAAGGTCGTCTGGGAGGGTTCCTGTTGTATAGTTTTGCTGTGGACAATTTGTTAGTATCCAATCCAGGATGCTTTCTTTATTATTAAGTTTATTTGTTCTGGTTGGAGAGTTTATAGCTTGTGAGAAGCCATACAGGTTGATCAAGGTGGATGGATTGGTGATGTTTCATAAATTCCAGTCAATATTAAAGTCTCCTAGTAGTATTGTTTCTTGAGGGAAATTAGAAGAAAGCCAGTTAAGTAAGTCTTCTAGTATTGTAGTGTTTTTACCTAGGGGAAGGTAGGTGCAGATGATGTTAATTGATTTATGGGAGTTAAGCTGCAGTTTAGAAATAATTATTTCTACGTTGTTATCTGAGGGTAGTTTATGATTTATTTTGCTAATTTGTAGTCCTGCTTTATAAAGAATTGCTACCCCTCCACCTTTTTAATTTATGCAGTCTTGTCGAAAGATACTATAGCCTGGGGGGATAATTTCAGTTTCTTTTATTGTGGGTTTGAGCCATGTTTCGGTTAAGCAGAGGATGTCGAACTGCTGAACATCCAGAAGAGCATGAATTTGTGGTATTTAATTGCATATACTACGTATGTTTAGATGGGCTATTGAGAGTGATTTGGAGGGTTTGGTTGATGGTAAAGGGATTGTATTATATTGTTTGCAGTTGGTGTGGGATGGGGGAGAGTTTGGGCCTGGGTTGGGATGAATGTCTCCATCTATTAAGGAGTAGAGTAATATAAAGTTGTATTGGGGTGGTTTACAATGGTAGTCAAATAATTTTCTATTGCTTAGAATTGAGTATTTAATATGAATTAGTCGATGATATTTAGCCTGATAGAAACTGGGCTTGTAGATGGCATTGAGAAAGCTTGTAGATAAAACTGGAAAAGGTGTTAGAGTTTGTTTGGAAGGGATGATAAGAGTAGAGAAGTGGGGTTGTTCATAGGAGGTTAAGAGATAAGTAGTGGTAAGAGTGGTCATGAGTGAGAGTACTAGTAAATATTGGAGATGATAAGGCATGGTAGAAGAATGTATGGTAGGTATATGAGGAGAAGGGGATAAGTAGGAGTTAACTTTTGGAAGATTAAGCAGGTGGTAGTGGAAGGAGATTTGTACTTGAGGGGAGTGGAGATATAGATGTAGGGTGTGGCTGGTAGTGATTCTGTGATTGGTTGTTGGTAAAGGGGGGTGTGGTTATGAGGGTATAAGTGTAGAGATATTGAGTGCGGGTGGAATTTGGGGGCAGGGTAGGGGAGCGGAGTGAGCCCGAAGGGCGAACGGAGTGGGAAGAACCAAAGTGATCAGGAGAGGATCGAAAACCTATCAGTGGAAAGTTGAATAGCAGAAAGGTAATGACTGGTTAACTTTACCACCTCTTCCATAGTGTGATATATATCATGTTCATAGTATCCTCTCTCTGCAAATGACCTGGCCAAGTCTTTAGTTTGGCTCTGAAAATCAGCATCACTAACATTGAGCCTGGATGCCCTAAATACCTGTTTTTTAACCACATTTTTAAAAATATGTGGTGGATGCATGCTATCACGAATAAGGAGGCGATTACAGTGACAAGGATTTCTGTAAAGTTGTGTAGAAATACCACCTTTTTCATTAATTATGATCCTCATATCTAAAAAAAAATCTATGCTTTTGTCTGAATATGTACAGGAAAAATTGGGTACTACAATTGAAGTAATTGTCAAAAGCGTGAAACTCCTCCTTCCACAAGGATCCAGTTCACTCACCATTATAATCTATTGTGTCTGGACCTCAATGGTGCACCAAGCCCATGTCTATATTTATTGAAAAAATATTCAGACTGTTTTTAAATTCTAATATGTATATTTTGAAGGACACCAGATACTTTTTGCAAGGTTTTTTTTTAATATGAATGGTCATATTTTTCGTAACAGATTTTATTGGTTAGTTTTGATGTTAGGTCACATTTTACAATTATTCCCAATGAAGCAGGACTTAATAATATTAGACAATATTTAAATGAGTACATGGATGTTACTGCTGATAAAGTTGATTTATATTGTACTTTTTTGAGACTTGTTTTAGAGAACAATGTATTTTTGTTTAATGATGCCTATTATTGGCAGAATATTTGCATAGCTATGGACACTTCTTGTGCCAATAGCTATGCCAACATGGTCATGGCTGTTTGAGAACTTGAGCATATTATTAATCTACCTTTTGGTAGGTCAATATTTTTTATCGAAGATTTGTTGATGTCATCTTTTTAACTTGGGCCAGCAGTCATGCTCAACACCAGAGCATTGTTTAGGTAGTTGTTATATACATGCATATATTTTTTATATATTGTTTATGTGGTTACGTTTTTTATATATTATATATATATATGTGTGTGTGTGTGTGTGTGTGTGTGTGTGTGTGTGTGTGTGTGTGTGTGTGTGTATATATATATATATATATATATATATATATATATATATATATATATATATATATATATATATATATATATATATATATAATTGTTAGAATGTTTTTCACTTATGTTTGTTGTTTTCCTGTGTTATTTTTATTTAAAAGTTTCATTTACAAGTTTTAATTATGTGTTGTCACTTTAAGTTTTGTTTGAATTTGATTGGTAGGATTTAAATTGATTTGATTATTTATGGCAGTTTGTGCATTTTGTGACATCTGATGACGCAGTTTCACTGTAAAAGCAATCATGGTTTGTGCTGGCAACAAAGTTTGATTATATTGGATCATTCAGCTGTTCCTGAGTCTACATAATTTTTGGGAATACTTAAAGACAGTATACCAAAAGCTTATTTAATGAATGGTCTGTCTTTCTTTCAGTTAGTTTTGATAATGCTGTGTTCCTTAGAATTTGTTTCTAAGCCATTTGGCTTGATTGCTTATAAACAGTGTTATCCACTTTGTGCCCCCCAGTACTGCATAATGAAGTTTCAGTAGGTGAAGATTCCACTGAATGTGAAATTATGCATCTTCCTATCAGTCAACTTTTGGTGGGGCTGAAAAAATTTCACTTCCCCAATTTGTTACTGTTGTGCATTTTCTGTATTCTGATTCAGGTAACCAATTACATCTTTTGTTTTGCTTATACATAAGTGTTATTTTTTTCCAAGTAAATGTTCACTATAACTTGATCTGCAGCATAATCAGGCAAACCAATTATAATCACATAATACTTAATTTTGCAAAGACACACAGCTGCTTGCAAACCAGCCACAATGGCAAAATTATTTTTCTTCAAAGCTGTACACTGCCAATATCTGGCTGCCTCAATTTGTTTTATGTTGCTGCAGCTTGTTTTCTTATAACTACTGAGATTATCATTTTCCTGTTTAGTATTTATCTTTCTGCTCTGGCACATGTGCAGATTGAATGGTTAAATGCACACAATGACCCCTTTTCCCCATAGGGCATCACGGATATGACTACTTTCAGCAGGGGCTCTGTGGACATTTAAGCTATTTTTCTAATTTGTTTATTTTTGTAGTGAAATGCAGTGTTTCATTACTTAAAAAAATGCAATGATAGAATAACAACTTGGATTGCCCTATTCAAAGGTGCCACATCTGCAGACTCTTACTCCTGTGCCTGTCATGGGTCCGTTGGAGTTATGAGTCTGTGGTGGCTACCCAAATCCCATCCATTATACTCCTCCACTGCATCCACAAAGACATGTAATATGTAGTCATACATTTAATAGTAAGATGATTATTGCTGTAGGAGCAGCAAGAAGTGTGGTGCTGGAAGGCAGGTTGCAGGTGTTTAACTAGTAATTCATAAATTCATTATAATGTTTAAGAAAAAGCTTCAAAAACAGAGGATCAATTTCAAAGGAGAATAACACAAAACTGCACAACTCATTTTATTGCTAATTAAATTTCCTCCTTTTTACACACTGTAGTGTGAGTTTTATTTTTATTTTTTTTAACTCAACTAACTTTCAGAAAAGCTTATTTTATCTTTGAAAGAGGTTGCACACAAAAGCCTGCCAGAAAGTGGCTTGAAAGAAGATTGGAAAAAGAATGGCTAGTCAGTTGTAATGATGAAATATAATTAAATACATGTTTTTATGTAGTGACTTGTTCAGAAATATGCAATAAGCAAATGGCGGCTGATGTAATAAAACAGTGGATGATGTAATAAACAACTCCTGCCATTATTCCTCTGAGCTGTTCTAAAGTAAATCAATATGCATATGATTTCAGGAAGGATTTAGAAAGTGAAATGGAACAAAAGTAGATTCTGTCTTTCTGATTAATAATCTATCATGTAATTAACACAAGAAGCCTTAATAGAGCCATACTTGCAGGGACTACAAATCCTTTGACTTTGTTCATTTCTTGATTTTTAAATACTTATTATTCCTTGGTCTGAAGTTTACCTCCTTATACTAGTTTTCTGGTTATCTACACAGTAGATTCTTTAATACCACCATGCTCTAACACAGTGTTATTTGTTCAGTATGGTTCAGAACTTATCAAGGCTTTGCCCTTGGAGCATTACTATTTTCCATCTATATAACACTTTGGCTCCATGAAATTACAGTATCATCCTGTCAGCAGATGAAATTTGTCACCTAGGATTAGTCAATTTCCCTGGAACCATCTACTACTCCTACATCTCTGCAGAAACTTAACTTCATCAGTTTTGTGAACCTCACTTAAATTTAACCTCAACAAAATGAATACAGTGATTTTTGGAACTCTGTGAACTCTCTTACATAATGACAAAATAAGCATTGCCATCCCAGATAATAGTCCACTGATACTTAAAATATATAGGGGTCTTGATTGGCTCATGACTAATTTATTCACTCTCATCCATAATGTGAAAAATAAAATATTTTGGATCATGCAACAGTATTAGCAACCAAACTTAGCAGGCAAGCTTGCAACTGGCAAATGAGTTCTTACCATCATGGACACCACCTCTTCCATAACATAATAAAACTCAATACAGTGCAGAATGACAGTTACTGCTTTATAGCTGGATCATTCAAAAGATTTCATCATTCCTGTTGTTCATCATTCCTGCCCCAATTGCATTTTGGGTAATCAGACAAGGTGATCCAGTATTGGCCAGCCTTCAAAAGTTCAGACTCTCCTCTTCTTTTCCTGTGACAACTGACTGCCTAAGCAAATCTTTAAAGGGAAGCCTCCGGCTGTCTTAAGAAGTGAGTGTTTAGTATTTCTGCCATCCAGTCTTCTGACTCTTCACAGGATCCAGTGCTGATTTTTCTGGCTTACTGCTTAGATAAACCCCATTTGAGGACCCATTACTCTCATTTTAATAGTAGATGTATTATTCTCTCTCTATTTTTATTTATTTAAAAATATATGTTAATATGTTGCTTCAGTGTTTACAGTAATTCATGTGTAGATTTTCTGCTTGTAGCTGTGTTTTTGGTGTCTGTCTTTGACAAATGTTTGTTTTTAGTGATTTTTGAGGAAAATTTCAGCACTTCTGTCAGAAGTGCAGTACAGTATGTGTGTATTTTTTTGACACTAGAAGCTGTCTCATGCAGTCACAACAATCAATTAATTGTTGTTGACTGTTACTCTGGTTTATTTTCATTTTTTGACAGAATAATATTGCAGAACTTGCATTTTTTCAGCATCTATATAATGGTCGCTATATGTGTATGTTTAGCATCAGACTGTGACTTTACCACAAAGTTATCTGAATGTACTGTGGAGATTTTACTTTCTCTGACAAGAAAATATAGTTTAAATTGCTATTGATATTTGTTTTATAGAAGTTTGGCATGGTTAGCTTGTGGAGCTAGTTTTTAATACACTGGCTTAGCACATTGGATGCTTTGGTGTTTGGAATGTGCCGACAGTAAATTCTTTAATATCTGTCAGTTTGTTTTTTGGGGGCATGCTTATTACTAGAAACTAACAGTGCAAACTGTGATAATTATCCAGCGCTGTCAGAAATTCAGGCTAGTTTTTTCTTCCCTGAATCAATGGCACCTAACTCTTTTAACCCCCCAATCAAATCTGGTTGCACTTAAAAAGAAAAAAACAAAATAAAAATATGCTTCTGCCTACAGTTGGTGATTATATCAGGACCACTCCTTGGATAATAGACCATTTACCTTTTGCCCCATCTCACTTAAGTGTAGCTTTGACAACCACTATGGAATGGCGATTAGATACATTCTCCTGGAGTAGATATTGGAGAATCAAACACTTTAGGTGCATGAGTTGTCCGGGGTAAGAGACTTCTTGCCATACATAACACTCTGTCCCTAGATTTTTTATCTAGTAATGAAGTTCACAAGAATAAGAAACAGAAACTTCATCAGACAACTGATAATCAGATTATAGCTGTTTATAAAGCTGATGTGGTTTCTTAGTGTTCAGCAGACAGCTACCTCTGGTGGTTATGTTCCCATACATGTCTCTAATGCTAGATTGACTAGAGACCTTTCTGTTTCAGAGAATGAAGAGGAATCTGATGAGGGCAATGATAGTTTATTAGCTGACATGAGTCTATCCACTCTGATTATCCAGAAAGTGAACTTGACCTAAAGTCCAAACAACTGTTCACTTTTCCTCAGACGATTGTTAAATTTCATGATTTTGCTTGTGGGAAGGAGGAAACTATCCCTGAGCTTAGCAAGGTATATGAGATGCCCAGCCATTTGGCTACCCCTCCTCCCTCTAATTCTGGCTTTGGAAGATGGTTATAAATTTGCTTGCAGGACAATAGTATTTATTCCAGAAGTCCTTAAAAAGGCTCGGAGAAAATATAAGGTCTGTTTGGATATGACAGGTCTCTTTTTCTCATTCAAATGTTGACCCCAGTAATTGTCTCCCTATCCACCTGCTCAAATAGGTCCTTGGCTTCATCCAATCCAATGCCCCCTGATAAAGAGGGAAATGGTCAGATCATCAATGCAAAATGTCTGCTTCTAGCAATCTTGCCATTAGAATGGTAATTTATCAAGCTTCTATGTGGAAATTTATTTTACAATGTGTATTCAGTTTGTATTATTTTTTTGCATCCCTACCTGTAGAGCAACGTTTTTATTAATGAAACTGTTTCTAATTTAACTCGTTTCGAAGCATGCTTTGAGAGGTGCACTTGAATGTCCAGATACATTCTTGAGAAATGCTGCTACTTCTGTTGTATTAACATGGTACATTTGGTTGTGTAATCAGAAATTCTGTGATTTAAAAGCTAAAATTCTGAATGTACCTTTAAAGTTTTGTGTTGGTATTTGAGACCTCTTTTGATTCTCAAAAAGAGAGATGATAGAGGCAAATTAATACGTAGGGTATTTAGGATGTTTCATACACCCAAGTTCTCCCCAAACAAGGCAGAATCAACAAAAATCCCAGTCAAAGAAAAGTCAGGGATCAAATAAAAAATGGCAGCTGGATAAGTCTTCAAAACCAAACAAGATGGTTTCCTTTCTGAAAATGTATCATCCTCCTGCAATGGAATGATTGTTCAGAGTCCTAGAGCACCTCTACCACTCCTTCTGTTCCTTCTCCCTCAGGCTTTCTCTCAGCCCTGTATCCTGGCTGCAAGTAGTCACAGACAAATGGGTTCTGAAAATAATTTGGAGTAGATACAATTGGTAGTGGAGAGAAGACCTCTAATTTATTTGGGAATTCCACCACACCAACCAGACTGGACAACACTGATTTCCTACAGTGCTCCATTACTGGGAGGTTGGCTTTATGGTTAAAGCATTTGCCTTATAGACAGAAGGTGTAGGGTTTGATTCTCACATGGGTAATTGGCTAGGCTTAAAATTGCCCACAAGGGCAGTTAGCGTGGTACTAATCTGTGAACTAATGTCTGTGAACTAATCACAAGATAGAAGCTGGGGTTATAGAACCAGTGTGCGTGATACAAAAGGGCAAAGGATTTTACTACAGAATCTTTTTGGTACAAAATAAGGGGCAGTCCTGGACCCTGGTCATAGATTTGTCTTTTCTAAACATCTTTGTAAAAATTTGTCCTAGCATTGTTTCGTTGCCTCTGTTTCATGGTATGCTTGTCATATTCCTGTTGCTCCCAGTTTCAGGAAATTGTTGAGATTTGCTGGTGTTTGTCTTACATTCAGTTTTCTGCATTACCCTGTGGGCTATCTTCTGCACCTCTGGTGCTTACAAAGTGTCTTGTCCTGGTTGTTCACTATTGCAGAACCTAGGCATCCACATTTTCCTTATTTAGATGACCTCCTAATTTGTACAGATTCTCTGTCTAGGTGCTTGGAATCCTTAGACAAAGTTGGATCCTCCTTTCCCACTTAGGCTTCAAGTTTGAACCTTGAAACTTCTTTCCTCTCACCCTCTCACTGAAATGTTTTTCTAAAGTTGTCGATAGAAAGTAAGAAGGATGGCTTCCTGCCAGAATGCAAAGTTCTGACTTGTCAGAGCATTTGCTTGGATTTCTTCTACCAATGGCCTCAATGACAGTTCTGGGCCTTATGGCATCAGATGCTCATATCATTAACTAGACTATACATAAGAAAAGTTCTGTGGTACTTGAACAATTGTTGGATGCAGCACCTTTATCCTTTGGACTTCTAGATACTAGACTGGGATTTGTGAAACAGGAACTGCAGTGGTGGAGGGATCGACTGTCTCTGAATATAAGACTCCCTTTTTTCTCTTCAGACTTCTGACCCATCTGTCCAGACATGCTTTAGATTTTGCATGGGAGGCATTGTCCATGACAGTTCAAGTACATGCCTTGTGGGGTCCTCAAGACATGCTGATAAAAATAAAGTTAAGAGATGTTTGCAGTAACTCATATATTAAAAGTTCTTCACCACTTATGGACTTTCCTAGTGGTCACAGACAACAGTACCATGATGTAGTAACTGATTAAGCAAGGGGGAACACGGTCATGCCCTCTTTGCCAGTTGGCAGTGATGGCCTGATAGCTGTTTCTGCAGCTTTCTGTCAGTGACAGACTAAGCAGATCCTGGGCAGACCCTCTTGTGTGGAAGCTCCATGTAGAGGTTTTCCAGGACTTGTTCCAGATGTGTGGAACAGCTGAAGTAAATATGATCCTTTCAAAACAGAAAACTGGAAAAAAAAGTTGTTCCAGACATGCTTGCAGCAATGCTTGAAAGATGAATGAGCACATTCCCTTGGTTGGGAATGTTCCTTTATGCAATCCCACCCTTTTACATGATTTCAAAGGTACTTCAAAAGTTTCAGAAAGAATTATCAAGCATCATTGTAGTAACCCTCTTTAGGCCCAGGCAAATTTGGTTGTCCATTTTAATGGAAATGGCTAAGGGCAATTACCACAAGTTTCTTCATAGACTGTATCTCCTCACATAGCATCAGGGCAAATTGTACTCCTCAGATTAATGTAATTGTAACAGATAGCCTGAATGCTTGTTTCTGTTTTGACACCTTTTAGGCACTTGTTACAAGGTTGTGCTGCTGGTATTTAAGGAGGAAAGAAAACCTACAACTAGAAAATCCTATGTTTACTAGTGGAACAGGTTTTCTAGTTGGTGCCTAGCCAGTGAGAGGTCCTGAAAGGGTTTCAACCCCTCTGGTTTTCAAATATTTGTGTGATCTATTTGGAGGTGGTTATTCATATGCTTCTATCAGAATACATCTTGCAGCCATCTCAACTTGTCTGTCCATATATTCCTTTGTTTTGTCTCTTTGTGGTCCAACAGTTTATGAAAGGAGTGCTGCACTTCAGATCTTCTTGAAAACAAATCTCCCCACCCAGGATCTCAGTTTTGTTCTTCATCAGTTGACATTGCCTCCTTCAAACCTGCCTCTAAGGCTGATTTACAGCTCATTGCTTGGAAGACTATTTTACTCATTGCTCTGACATCTGCCAGCTGAGCCTCTGAGCTTCAAGCTGTCATGATGGGTCAGCCCTATCTGATTTTTTACAAAGGTAGAGTTGTGATGTGCACTAATCCATCATAAATGCCTAAAGTTGTAAACTGAATTTACCTTGAATCAAACCATCAGTCTCTGCAGTCTATCGTGATCCAACAAACAAGAAGGAAAAAATTCTACATGCCTTCAATATGTACAGACAGCTCAGGTACTACCTTGGTAGAACAAAGGCCTTTAGGAATGCTGAGCAGCTATTTGTCTTCTATACTGGGGCTAATAAAAATCAACCTGTCTCTAAACAAATTATTACATGATGGTTGTCCTCTGCTATTTTCCTTTGCTCCCACCTTAGTAAATTTCTTCCAGACAACAGTAAGGCTCAGTAGACTATGTTTTATCCTCTTCAATGGCATATTGGAAAGAGATGCACTCTAGAAGCATTCTTGAGGCAGCAGACTGATGCTGTGTTCATACCTTTACAAAGAAATACAAACTGGATATATTTTCAAGGTCCAGAGCAGGTTTTGCTAGGACCATTTTCCAGGAACTTCTGGATCCGTATCCTTCCATGTCCCAGGTAAAGTAAACTTTGGGAATCTACCCAAAATCCCACTGAAGCAGTGGGAATGATGAACATGGTACAGTTTTGCAAGTCCTACTTACCCATAGCAGTAGATGTTCAAATTGCTCACTGCCTCAGGAAGCACCCACCAGCCACCCCCCAGATTGTGCATAGTTGAGGTGAGCTTCAACTTCTTTGATTTGGTGGTTGTTGGAGTTGTTTTTATATGGTATTATGATTGGCTGCAATTTTACTTTTACTAGATGATTCTGGCTTCATGTACTTTCATCTCCTTTGTGGATGCAAAAATAAAACTCAACATTCACGTCCGTTGACAGCTGATGGCTGTCCTCTCATTATGTTCAGCCAATCACCTGTCACAGGAAGAGAGGGGGAGGGTAGTCAGAGCTTTTGAAAACCAGTGCTGGGTTACCTTGGCAGATATCACAAAATGCCTGTGAGGAATTCAGACATCTACTGTTATAGGTAGGTAGGACTTGCGTAGCTGTACTTTGCAATCATACTGGTAGTAATTCTTCCATTTAATTAACTGCTTAGTCTCGTTGCTCACAATTATCAACTTACTCTCAGTCACAAATGCAAAGTCTTCTATAATTTCATTTTAATTTAACACTACACTTTACTGCAGTGGTGGTGCTGCAGTAGTGTTGTCACCTCATAGTAAGACGCTGTCCGGTTCGATTCTCAGCTAGAGCGTCTTCCGTGTGGAGACATGCGTGAATGGGCGTACCTTCGTTGAAGGTTGTGCATCAGACCTAGCAAGTCGGCATGTGAAAATCTACTGCCAATCATTAGCAGACCGGAGTTCCGCTGTGGCGACCCCTAACCGGGAAAAGGTGAAAGACACAACAACAACAGTTCTCTGTTCCCTCAGTTTTCTAGTTGTCACTTTTTTCACCTTACTTTAATACTTCTAATTCCCTCCCACACTCTCAGTTATTTTATGTAACCCTGCATGACTGAATGCCTTTCAGAATACATTTTTGTATATATTTTCATAAAGTTGTCAGGATTTGTCCTTCAGCAGACTTTGTACATCAGTGCACTGTTCCATGTGTTTTTTATTTCTTTGTTTCATTTTGCAACTTTGAAAATAAAAAGGATCATAGTGGCTTAATTTGTTATATTTTGCCTGAATATTTATGAAGAAAGGAGAACATGTCTAAGTCCCATTTGTTCTTATTCTATTAATCTATAGATGTTGGTGTTTTTTGTTTTTTTTAATAAAACTTGCTTTTTGAAAATGTAACGGCAACAAAACATGTAGACAGCTGACTAGTGTACTCTTCGAATTACTACTGTTTAAACTAATGCCTTAGAAAGAAGGTAAACTCCTTTACCTGAATGGAAGAGGGTGGTTGTATAATTCATCTTTAATAGTGGGAGGGTGTATAGTAAAAGTTATAAAGTTTAAACTTGTAGAGGTAATCATGCTATCACTTTTTAAAAGTATTAATTATTCATAGCCCTTTGAGGGACAGGTATTTAAGGCAGTATGGATATGAGCCACAAAAGTCATACGTGGTTCTTTGATGATAGATATTGTTAAGAAAGTAACAACCATGTTTTGGGTTAAGACCCAGACTCTTGTGATTTTTATCACCGCATGTGAAAATGTCAGTAGCAAATCCCATGAATTAGAAGAAATGCTAACGTCTACAGCAATGACTGTAATTTAATGTTTAAATCATAAGCATCATCTATACACTAGATGCTCATAATATGCTGGAACATTTACCATATTGCTTCGCGGCTGCATGGCTATTTACTTGCACCTTCACAACTTGGTATTTCTTTCTCTTCAGTCTAATAGAGTCTTAACTTTTATAGATGTGAATCTGGCTCATTGCAAAAGTCATTGTGAACCAACCCACCTTTCAGATACTCAATGCCTTTATAATGTCTAGTACTATTACTACAAGGTATAAGAATTCCTAATAAACACTGGATAACTATTTTGATGTTCATTAAAACATATGGAAATGAGACAGACTTTCTTAGTGTGAGGTATATAGATGCTCAGGCAACTTTCCTGCTCTCAGTTTTGTGTATGAATGTACAAATGGAGACACCTAGACCTTTGGCTTTTGCTCCTGTTCTTGCAGTCTTGCTGGATGCCTTTTCCAGTACTTTGTTCCAGCTCCTGACTCCAAATCTTCTGGTCCCAAAAAATGTAACAGGTTTTATAAAGTGCCTGAGGACTGCAAGTTTCTTTATAAGAGCCCCTGGATGATACTTCTGTGGTGTCAGTGGCTTCTGCTAAGCCTTCCAAATTGTTACCTTCCACTAAATTGCTGCCTTCAGATAAGGTTATCAGAACCATGGATAGACTGGATAAGAAGGTGTACACTTCTGCTACACTAGCCTTTAGAGCTGTTAAATATCAGACACACATGACTAGGTACATTTTGTCTCTTCTATCTCAAGTCTTTCAGGCTATTTATAACCTCCCTGATTCTGAGGGAAGGCCTCTGCTCTTGCATTGCTTGGGACATCCTCCCAAGTACTTCAACATTCCAATAAGTACAACCATGATACATCTGATGCTTCATCTAGGGCTCCTGCTTTTGGATCTGTCTTGAGCAGATATTCCTGACTCAGATGTAATCATTTACCTGATGATATCAAGGCTAAACTGATGGCTGTTCCTCTAGATAATAAAAAATTGTTTGGCATTGCTGCTGCGGAGTTGTTTAAGTTACTGCAAGAAAAGACAAGGCCTTACAGGAGCTGAAACATATTTTTGTTTCCCCTGTGCCTAAGTTTCACAGGAATTATCCTAATAAGCTTGTTTTTGTTGTCACAGTCCTGCCCTCTCCCCAAAGGTAAACAGGGAGGTAGAAAGGCTCCTCCTGCTAAGGATACCCAAACTCCTTCTACTCAAATGCCTCCTTTCCCTATTAAGTTAGGTGCTGTCTGAGTATCTCATTCTTAGTCACATTCCATATTCACTGCATCTTTTCCTGTCCCTTTCTATTTGGTAAAGGTCACACAAGATCCCTGGGTTCTTTCCATTATTCTCCATGGTTTGGCAATCTCCCCACCCCTTTTGGTCCCTTTTTTCCAGAGGTGCTTCAGGGCCTGTTGGCTCAAGTAACAATATAATAAGTTCCAACTCCTCAAAGCGGAAGGGGTTTTACTCCAGAATGTTCTTGATCCCCAGGAAAAAAGGCACCTGGAGATCCATTCTGGATCTTTCACAGCTGAACACCTTTGTAATAGTCCCTTCCTTTTGGAGGCTAACCCTGTTTCCTCTGCTGCTTCCTCAGGCATTTCTACTTTCCCTGGATCTGAAGCATGCTTATCTTCATATTCCTAAACATCCCCTTTTCAGGAAGCTTTTACATTTCTCTGTTGCTTCCTGGCATTTTTAATTATCTGCTTTGCCCTTTGGCCTCTCTACAGCCCCAACAGCCTTAACCAAATGCCTTGCTCCTGTGATTGCTTTCTACAGACTGAGGGTGATCCAGGTATTTCCCTACCTGGATGACTTGCTTATCCAGTCCTCTTTTCAGGAGATCTTACTTCAACATCTATACTTTACAATTTCTCTCTTGCAAACCAAGGGTTTACTGTAAATTTCCTGAAGTCATTTCTGACTCCTTGTCAGGATCACGTTTTTCTGGGTTGCAGGATCCAGATTGTTCCAATGCTGGCATCACTGCCTCCTCCTAAGGCCTTCATTCCCATTGCTTTCTTTCAATCCCTTCTTCCTCTGGACTCCATCACAGCCCAGGAGATTCTGAGCTCTCTGGTTTACATGACTTCCACCATTCCTATGCTCCCTCTAGCCACATGAGAAAGCTTCAGTGGTTTCTAAAGTCAGTTTGACTTCAACATATGTTCTAGTCCCTCTACTTCCACGCATCAAGCAGAAACTTCAGTGGCAGATTCACCAGTTGCACCTCAACACATGGCTTCCTTTTTAATCTCCAATCCCCTGAGATGCCTCAGATATGGGATGGGGAGCCTGCTTCAGCCCTTTGAAGGTACAGAGCCTGTGGTCACTTTGACATAAGAAAGACCACATAAGTGTCAGTCTTTTTATTCTGTTTCTTCCAGGGTCCCTCAAGATTCTCTCAGACAATACCAGAGTGATATGGTATGTCAACAAGCAAGCGGGGGGGGGGGGGGGCAAGGTCTTATCTCCTATGCAGATTAGCCCTTCGGGATTGGGAGCTGGCTTTCCAGTATCCAGTGACACTTCAAGCAGTTTACATTCCCTCAGATCAGAACATCATTCTCTGAGCAGATCCATAACACTATCCCATGAGTGGATGCTTCACTGGGATGTGTTTATGGACATTGTCCACCACTGGAGTACTCCTCAAGTAGATCTATTCATCTCTCCTCTAAACAGACAACTTCCTCTTTTTAGTGCCAGAGGCCCATGCCATCTGGCCTGAAATGTGGACGCTCTCTCTTTTTCTTGGAAGAGGGTGTTTCTTTATGCCTTACTTCCCTTTCATCTCATTCCAAAAGTCCTGTTCAAAGTAAAATAGGATGCTCCTAAAATCTTGCTGGTGATTCCCTTTTGTTCCACACAACATTGGTTTCCTCTTCTGCATCTTGCCAATGGCAATCATCACAAGTTACCTCATAGGGTGGACCTACTCACACAAGATAATGGGTCTCTCATCCATCCACACCTGTCCACTCTTCAACTGACACTGTTATTAATAGGGTTTTGATCCACTATAGACACCTTTTTTCCTGGGGATGTGCTTTGGGTCCTGCAGAAGGCCAGGAAACCCACTACTAGGAATTCCTACTTATCTAAATGGAAGAGGTTTTCTTTTTGATGTCTATCTTGTAACCTGGATACACTTACTGTGGGTGTTCCTTTAATGCTCTCATTTGTGTAAATTGTTCAATGCTGGTTTGGGATGTTCTTCTATTAAAGCCCACCTTTCAGCTATCTGATTTTCTGCCTTTAACTCCCTGTCTAGCCTATAGATTTGAGGCCAAAGAGTTTCTTAAAGGCATCTTTCACATTAGGCCTCCCAGGAAGCCTGTCCCTCCTTCCTGGTCCCTTCATTTTGTTTTAGAAAAAAATACTCTGGATCCTTGAGAGCCTGCTGCTTCTGCTTCCTTGCAGCATTGTTCTTAGAAGATTATTCTTTTGGCCCTTACTTCTGCTGGAAGGGTGTCTGAGCTGCAAGCCTTTATGGCTGTTTCTCCTTTCTTAGTTTTCCATATCGATAGGGTATCCCTTCCTACCAATCCTTCTTTTATGCCCAAGGTGGTTAATGAGTTGTCTCTTACTCAGTCTATTCATTTGTCCATTTTTTCCCTTCTCCACAGTCTGCTACTGAAAAGGTTTTGTATAGAGATCTCAGATATTAAGATAAGACTAAGGCTTTTCATATATCTGAACAGTGTTTTGTTTCTTTTCACCTTAGGTCTGTATAGGTTTGGTTGTTTCCAAGCAGACCATTTGTTCTTGGATTTCTAAAGCCATTTCATTTTGCTACTTTCGTGGGAAGAGTCTTCCCTCTTCTAGAGCTGTGGTTTCTTCTGGTGCTTTTTTCAGGGGTTTAGATGCTAATTCTATTATTGAGGCCGCAACCTGGACTTCTGTGCATACCCTTACTAAGCACTATATGTTGGATGTGATTTCTAGGGCCAGAGCTGGCATTGCCAGTGCCATTCTCCATGACTCCCTCGAGAGCTCTGCTCGTCCTTCCTCCTCACTATCTCCTTCCTGAGTTCTTAATACTGCAACAGTGACATAGAAAGACACAGTACAGTTGTGTAAAATCTTATCATAACTGTAGATGTCCTTCTGTTCACTGCTGCAGTATTATTCGCTCCCTCCCTCCACCCCGGTCCTTTTTACTTCTGGATGTGCTTGTTACCTAGTTATATCATTGGCTTTGCATTCCTACTGGAGCTTTTCAGTTCTGAGGATAGTACTTCCAAACATCACCTTTATTTCTATGCTGTATATGGGGTGCATATGTGTGATGCACGGCATGCCCTTTACAACCAAAAGGCTTTGGTATACTATCCAGATGCCAGGCTGCCTCTGGCAGGAGATTCCTATAGTAAAAAATACTGCAACAGTGAAGAGAAGGACATCTATTGTTATCATGAGTTTACACAACTCTACTTTCTAAAGTTGCTTTCAGCAAAATAATTTCAATTAAAATGTTTTAAGAAAATGAAAATCCACTGAATGGGTTGCCTTGTGCCATAGCGACCTAGCTATTAAAATAGTGATAATGAGTACCTATGAAGTTTAGATCCTTTGTGTAAATTATTAGAGGCATGGCAGCAGTTTTACATGTGGAATCTCTTTTTCCAACTCTGTGTTTTAAGAAAATTACCTGTGCATAAAATATTGTAAGCAAAGTGGAATTATGATATTTATTTATGTAGTAAGCCTGTATATCATATAACATGGATCTCTAATTTTCTGAAATAAAACTTACCTGATGAACTCACAGTTAATATTATAAACAGATATTCATGCACACTGCATGTTTGATTCTTAAGCATCATGTGGTAAAGACCTTAACTTTTATGGTAGCACATTAACCTTGCCACCTTTATCTCTGCACACATGCACATATAGATGCTTGCACTCACATGGACACATATCGTGTTTATTGTTCTTTCTGTAATAGATCAAAACATCTGACCAGTAAAATAAGATTTTTTGTTTTTTATGAATTTTCTTTTAACCAATGAATAAAAATAGCAGACTCCTTTCTCCCATACATAGACACAAGTAGGTATTAAAGTACTATGACCACCACTGACAACTTATTAAACCATGACAAAAGGCTACTATTAGTCTGATGGCTTTGGCAACTATATTGTCAAACCAATATTTGTCTAATAAAAATGTTACAATGTGTTCTTCATTGTCGTTTGTGGTACAGTAAAAATTATTACTTTGGTGACTTTACTGTGTTAGTTTGATTTACCTTATGTTTCCTATTGTATCTATGAAAAGGTGTGTCAACTATGAAATAAGATTAGCTATGTTTAATCACTGATAATTGTGGAAAGACAATGTGATAAGAATAACAGAATTACTGGGCGGCAAATGCCTTTAAAGATCAGTGAAATGTGATCTATACATGAAATAGTAAATGTAGAGAGATTAACTGGTAATGAAAATAAAACAGTAGTACATCGTTGAACTGTAGAACCTTGAAAAAGCCCATCAATTCACTTTAAGAACAGCTGAAAGAAAAGAAAATCCAGTTGTGGATGCTGTGGGAGGTGAACTAGATAAATGTATGCTGCAACACCCCATTACTTCCAAAACTATCACTAGTTTAAAATTGCATTTAATGATTGATTGCATTCTTTGTACTTATCTAATATAGGCAGTTCTACTGACAGAGGTTCTTTTTTTCCTGTGCTGAGGTCGGAAAGAAATACAGAAGTAATACTAATGTTAGAGCAGCAATGATTGTTTACAGTCTTTTTTTCAGTTCTTCAGTCCTTGTTTATCAAGACAATAAAAACTGATTTTTATGCCCGGTCTCAGCATTTTGGCGCATATGTTTAATGCTACTAAAAAATAAAGCAAACTGCACAGTATATCTATAATCTATTTACCAGCAGGAACAAAAACAATTTAGGTAAGAAAAATAATACTAAAAAATATGGTATTCCAGTAAAAAATAGTAATGTGAGACATTGAATATTTTGATTGTTAAAAGGGCCCTCGTTTCAAGATGATTAAGAAAATGCAAACAAGAAACTTACATTTCTTTAGGGCTATTTCACTCTAAGTTTAGCCATAAGGGGTACATTTACAAAACTCTAAAAATAATGGTTAGTAAGCTGTTCATGGAAGTAATAAAACACAAGCAAGTTTGAAAATGAGCTTGGATTAACCACTGTTATGTAGCGTTGCTGACAGTTGCAAGCAACAATTACTATGACAGATCACTGACTATTCCTTCTGCATGAGCACCAATGAAGTGTGCAGTAGAGATAAATGGTGGCACATATGCCTTTGGGTGAGCTCACTATAAATCTCCAATCTAGTATGCAAAGTAGGAAGGTGATATGTTAGATATGTTCTTGTTAACAAAAACTTCTCTGAAAGTTGATTGCATACTAGTCTAAACCCCCTCCAAGTTATTTCATGTATGTTCCAAGCATTTCAGAAGGCTGCAGTACATCAGTTACTCAGTACTTACTGGCACTGTATCTACAAATGTTAACACTTTCATTGGTAAGCCATGTTTAAGACATATTGTAGGCATTGATAATTCTAGCATATCAACATACCTGTAAGTTCTGTTTTGTTGTTTAAAAAATAAAAGTTTCCAATCAGTATTAAAAATCAGAAAATAAAAAGGCATTGTTAAATAAGAAAATTCATGTGATGTTATAAAGGTAGTGCAAGGGTAGTAGTTTAATATCTGGAGAAGCAACTCTGTTTGTGTACTGCTAATTTCTGCATATTCATTTTAATAAATTTTAATAGCTTTCTAAGGCATACTTGCATAAGTTAGGGTAGGGGCTTTATTATATGAGGAATTAATCTAACCTGCTTGTGGCTCCATAGCATTTACAGCTGATGGTCTTCAGGATCTGCAGTTCTTTAGCCCAGAGCCTTTAATATACTGTTTCTACCTGACTAGCCAAGAATAGACAAAAATGTATTACTCCGCTGTAGGTTAGGTAATGAATAATATGTTTTTTTTTTGTTTATTAATATTATTTTAGAGATATTGTTTCCAGTTCTTATTCACCTGTTTACATAAGCTTCTATGATCACAACAGAGAGTATTACAGTGGACACTCTGGACAATTCAAAGTTTAAATGACTGATCTCATACATGGGAAAATGGATGGAAACAGGTCACTGCAATTTACTTTGCCTAATGGCTATGCAAATCCCCACACATGGTCAGCACTGAAAATAAAAAACCTGTGTATGTGTATTCTCGGGTATTAAATTATTTTTTTCCCCTGATAGGGATGTGTTCACCTTGCTGAAGAAACTACTAAGCAGTTATCACTACAGTATCTTCCTGAGCATTCAACAGTAATTATATAAAAGTTATACAAAAATTTGATTTTAAAAGGGGGTTTATGACTTCTAAAGAAGTCACAGAATATCTAACTTAACAGAAGGCATAAGATGCACAATTTGACTTGTGCATGATTCATAACGTTATTTTCTGACTCTTACTTCCTATTCTTGTCGGTCAGAAGCCTTCTTCTATTTGTGATTTCAGTGATTCCTTGTGAGAAAATGACTTTCAGAATTACTGCTAGTACCTGCAGTCACAGAATAATAATCAGCTACTGATTCTACCCCCCCACACACACACACACACACACACACACACACATGCACCAGTCATGGAAGCTGCAGAGGAACTTAGTGCATTTTAAAAAGTGACAATATTAATGTCAGTCTTTTAAGTGAAGTACCAGTGAGCTATGAGGCACTAATGGCTGGATTTATGTAGCAGAACTTTTTTAATTGAGAAACAAATGTTGTACTTATTAAAGATTACTAGATGGTCATCGTTCCATACATATGGTTATATTCTTGAGACCTACTGTTGTTTCATACCTTCCTGTAATGTTTGCATAAAACTTAAATGTATATATCTGTGAGCATATATTTGTATGTATGTAGGCATGTATAGGCAACATTTTATGGCAGCACTTTGGCAAAATACAAAAATCATTCTATTTTCCTCTCTAGAAAGAGAGGTAGATACAGATATATAAAACTACATGCCAAATCTCTACAGTTGTAAACAATCAATAAATAAAAGCCAACTTGACCACTGATGCAGACATTGCTAGGAACATAACTCCTGTAAAGAACACTTTTAAGTAAAGTTAGAATGACAAGCAGATTTACTTTCCAGATGATCTGTAGGAGAAAAGTAAGGTTCTTTTTTTTAACCACCCTTGTGCAACAATTCTTATTTGCCAAAATTAACAAGTAACACCTGCATGAACAATGTTTAGACAATTAGTTGTTCAAAATACAATAATATCAAATTTAAAGTACTCTGTAGTTATCTTGTATTTGAGAAAAATGCTCTTCATACTATGACTTAATATACATTTAAATGGGATATATGGTCTCAAGCATATAAAAATTGCAGTCAGAGTTAGGAACTCATTGCATCAGTGTCAGATCAAAGTAAAAAAAAATATTTGTTCATCTTTTCTACTAAAAATGGGAAGACTAAGCTTTACATTTAAGATGACTACTGGAACAAAACAACTGTAAAACGCATGACAAATGTTTGAATAGCCTTGGCTTTTTCTAATGCCTTTTAGAAATCCTGATTTAACAGCTTTTCACAAAGAGCTGCTACATATTTATTAACATCACATACATTTTCCAAACAGAAAATTAAAATTCTACAATGAGAGGGATACATGGTATTAGGCAGCATATTGCCAACTTATTTGAGTAGGGTTGCTTAAGGTCTAGACTCAGTAGCTAAAATCTTGCATCATCCAAAAGTGGAGAAGTTGGCCGTCTTCCCCAAAAGGTTCTGAATTCACAGTAGCATTGTCGCTTCCCAGTAAGACATTGTCCTGTTCGATTCTCAGCTAAAGCATCTTCTGTGTGGAGACATGCATGAATGGGCATACCTTCGTTGAAGGTTGTGCATCAGGGCTGGCAACTCGGCACGTAAAAATCTATTGCCAATCATTAGATGGCCGGAGTTCCGCTGTGGCAACCCCTAACCAGGAAAAGCCGAAAGACACAACAACATATTATTTTGGTTTGGGGCATTTCCATACCATCAAGAAATATGTGGCTTTGAAGGCCTGAGATCGCTATAGTAACTGTTAGGAAATCATACATCTTTGAAACATATACTAATCCATTACAGCACAAACTTAGAGGTAGCAAAGACAAGCCTGTGGAGAAGCTAACTGCTGCTATCAAGAAATTATCTGGTTTCAGGCCTGGTCGGTTGTCATCATACCTAACTCTCCATTTTATGTACTGTCAGAAGTATCAGTAATAGAAGACTGGAATCTGGGTAAATCCTGACAAATCAAGAATATGAAGATTGTGTGATGCTCTGCATATTTAGCAGTTTCCAGAAAAAAATTGTCTGGGTTGAGATGGTAAATACAACTTCCTGTTTCTCCCAACATGGTTTACAGCTCTCATAGCAGAGCTTCTGCATGCAGCCTAAAACATTTGCTACCACTGCAGTGCCTTTTTAGGCAGAAAGTATCTACTGGACATTCTTACATAGCAAACTCATACCCAAATTTAGACATCATAGTGTTACTACTAAATGCGCTATTCTTGCCTCCGCATAAACTATTCAAACTCAGTTTTTCCATAGGAATTGTCATTGATGCCAGGAGAAGAACCAAAGTAACTCTTAAACAAGGGATGTCTCTTGACACCCCAGGTAATTATAGGCCTATCAGCCTCACCAACCTTACATGCAAAGAAATGGGACATATCACAGAAATCATCTGTGCAAGTATAAGGGAACATATCACAGAAATCATCTGTGCAGGTATAGGCAATTAAACTGATCTAAACCCCACTCAGTTTAGTTTTGTGAAAGACAGGGACCATTTCTTGAACCTTGTAAAGTTTTCTGACAAGAGTAAAGAGGATGTAGACAGTGGTCACTCTAAAATACTTCTCATCTTAAGTTAGCCAAGGCTTTTGACACTGTCCCCAGTGCCAGTGATATTAAAAAGTTAAAAGGACTTCATGCAAATTCCACACACAGTCCACTGGATTGCAAACAGGCTAAACAATCCCAAGTAGTGAAAATTGCTGTTACCTTCACTGAATGAAAATTGTATCTAACAGGATGCCGGATGGATGATCGGTGCTGGACCCTCTGATCTTTGTCATTTAATCTGCAGACAGCCATGGTAATATCCGTTAAGTCTGGTTGACCAAGTCTAGTGATGATTACAAGTTGACAGCTGTTAACTCATACTCTTTAGATAAAAAAAAACATCTGGAATATTTACATACCTAGTATACTGAATGTGGTCTTGAGCTAAATGCTGAAAAGTGCAACATGGCAACATCTGGCAAACAATCTATTCCCAGCTCATATAAGTGGTACTCCTCTTCAGACTGAGATAGTCATAAGAGAGCTGGGTACCCATGTGGCTAACCCTGTCCCTCACCCTTCCTGCATTTGATCACAGTGTTTAAACATAGCCAGAAAATCATCTCTGGCCCAGTTAAATTACTAGGAAATATCTTCAAGATCTAAAGGCACCATCTTACAACTGTTCATTTAACAGACTCATCATTGAAAACACTGCCCCCTTTGGTATGTACAAATCCAAGCATATCACTAAAATGGAAAGGCCTAAATGATTTTTATCAAAAAAAGTCTTAAATCCTTCAGCTATTTTAATGAGCATATCTCTCTTTATAGCCTCTAACCTACTGGCTACTTCAAATTGACCTGTCTTTGTTTTTGAGCCACAAAAGACACACAACCTCCTATTTCTTCACAAAACTAGTGGCTCTACAATAACCCATACTAGTAACCAAACAAATAAACAATAGTTTCTGAATGGATAGGTTCTAACTCAGAATATTCCCAGGCTATAGGGTAAGTTACCTGTACAGGTCAAGCAAGTACTACATTCTCTACTTTTAAGGCTGGTCTTGATTGGCTAGGTAGTCAGAAATGCGCATCATGGTTATCATGTATGGCCTTGCTTAACTTAAAAGGTGGACATTATTAAGTTGTCTTTAAGGGTGGCAAGAACTTGTATGTCTACTTAAAGATGTATGTGGTTAGGCCTATTAACATCCTAATAATAGCTTCCATAGTATTGTTTCAATTTTAATGTTATTTTACTACATTCTTCCTGAGTTACTGTATTCACCTTATTTCGGTATCTACCAACATTTCATATTTTTTGTATTTTAATAGAATTCCTGATTTGTTCAAACTAATTACTCATTTTTTGCCACAGAGATTATTGTAACTCTGTGCCTTAATATGTAATATTAGTTATATATCTATATTTCCATCATTATTTCATTTGCTCCATCTGCATCTCTGGCATGTAATCATACTTATTTGACTTCTGTGTGCTTCTGTATACCTTAATAAAGTTTTGTTTTCTGTAAATTGTACTCTCTCCTAGGGCTAGATATTATTCCTTATACAGATACTGTACACCATTATGCTTTACAGTTGCTTTAACACATACGGAATTTAAACATGTTTTTGTGCCAGCTGTTTTCACTACATTTTTTCTTCATAGGTCATTGCTCATGTTTTAACTGTATTTGTATTTTCATCCCTTAAGCTTTGTCTCAAAATGTGATGCATCTGTGATCTGACTGAGTGCAGCAGCTTGCTAGAGTCTCTTCTTTCTCAATCATGGCTTTCTTGCTCACCCCTCTACTACCTCATATCTTTTTATCTGGATTATGATCTGTTTACTGTTAAAAGGTTCATTATTGCTACCAGTCTTCAATAAATTCACTGAGACACAAAAGCAGTTCAAGGTAAGACATTTTTTGTTTGTAATAGAATGGCTGCAATCTTTGATTGCACATAGTGTAAAGTTAATCTAACATAATCCAACTAACATGTCAGAACTATAAAGGGCAGACTAGTCTTGTGTAATGCCTTCTGGAAAGTATTTTCCAATCACATTTCATACCCTTAATTGAACGTAGAAATATGCTGCTATCATTCAGAACCTGTCATTGCTGTTACATCTGTGCATATTATTGTACATTGTTCTGCTTCACAGAAATGTCATCCATGCAGAAAAGTCACTTCAGACAAGGAATGTTATATTCATTAAAAGATTTGTATCAGGACAACGGCAAACTTTAAAGACACATGTTTCTAACTGCTTCTCTCAGACAAGGAATGTTTCAAAATATTCCTCTGTTTCATAACAAAGCAGAACTATCATTATTTGAACTGGCAACATACAGTTGCTGTACCTGTCTAAGGAGTAATGTCTGAGTATATCAATTGATTTAGCTCAGTTGAGACTTGCATGAAAGAAGAGGCTGGGTTGTAAGGATTTGCATATTTATGATCATAACAGATGAGGCTAAAACCATTATACATGTGAAATGCAGATAATGATCACATCTCTCAATTGCCCAGATTTTTACAGGGTCCAGATTTTTGCCTCATATTTTTGGTCTATTTCTTATAAAAAATGTGGTTTTCTGGTGAATTACTGAGGTTTAAAGTCACTAAATGATGGC